>NW_024058185.1:0-64486 GCF_016432855.1 Salvelinus namaycush
CCCCCAAGCATCAGCCAGAATGATATCACAATCACAACGACAGTAACCCTACCCCCGCCATCAGCCAAATCAGCCAGCCAATGATATCACAATGTTAACCCTACCCCCAAGCCAACAGGTCTACATCTCAAAGGATAAGTATTTGTCAGAGTGGATAATTGAACATTGAATTGAATCAAATATAATTGAATACTGAACAACAATCTGTGGTAAATGTGTCAATTTATAGCTGGTTGTCTCCACTCTGTCTCTGTGGCTCTCTGTCTTTGTGGCACTGAAAAGGAATGTTGTTAGTTGACTGACTGGCCGTTGTGAGGCTGTTAGGTGTGACTGGCAGCTAATAGCAACCTCTCTGTGTGTATGTCCCCCCCTCTCCTTCTCCCTCCCTCCTTCTATCACTGTAGTGATGATGAACACCTGTTGATTCAGCACTACTGTCAGAGTCTGAACCAGGGCTCTCCCCTCAGCCAGCACGCAGCCCCGCCCAGATCCTCATCTCCATGGAGAGTGAGGAGAAGGGGGCTGGAGCGGGTGCTCAATGACCTGGAGTCAGACAACAGGTGAGGGGAAACAGTGTGACACATTCATACCAACTGATCCACAGACAACTGATATAGACAAGCTTCTCCATCGAACGTCCATGTTGGATCCAGACGATTCTACAGTTTCAGACAGTCGGTTTACGGTTGTCTTGTGGGATGATAGGTCGTCACTAGTAACCACAGCCACAAAGTCATAAACCCCACCTATTTTTTTTTTTTTATCTAATTTTAAACCTAACCCTAACCTTAACACACTGCTAACCTTATGCCTAACCTTAAATTAAAACCTAAAAGGAAATTTTTGTTATCATGAAATTTGACGATATTATAGCCAATTTTGACTTTGTGGCTGTGGTAACTAGTGGAAACTGAGTTGATAGTGAGGTTTTTGGATCTAGGCCAGGTTACTGTAAAGCACTTTGTGACTGATGTTGTTGTAAAACAGATACAAAATAATTTGATTGAGGGATTAATTGACTAGACTGAGCTGAGTTAGCCTGGGTACCAGTCTGTTTGAGGTAATATTCAACTCCTTGGTAAATCACGGAGTGGAATGTTAGAAAACAGATTCTGGATTTTAGGCTAGAGTCGAGTCCCGTTGTGTACATGTCAGTCAAGTGCCTTGCTCAAGGGCATATCAACAGATTTTTCACCTAGTCGGCTCGGGGATTCGAAGGGACCTGACCTTTCGGTTACTGGCCCAACGCTCTTAACCGCTGTCCGCTCCCCTCTCAGGAAGCTACAAGGCTGAGTATGACAAGTTGAAGAAGGCCCACGACCACAAGGGTCTGTCCCCGCTCCCCTCACCCCCGGAGATGCTGCCCGCTTCGCCCCAGAGCCCCCGGGACGCGAGCTGATCGCCGAGGCCAAACTGCTGAGGCAGCACAAAGGACGGCTGGAGGCTCGCAATGCAGATCCTGGAGGACCATAACAAACAACTGGAGTCACAGCTATACCGACTCAGACAGCTACTGGAACAGGTACTGAAACACACACTGTACACACACACACTATACACACAGTATACACACTGTACACACAGTATACACACACACACTATACACACAGTATACACACACTATACACACTGTATACACACACTATACACACAGTATACACACTGTATACACACTGTACACACAGTATACACACACACACTATACACACAGTATACACACACTATACACACTGTATACACACACTATACACACTGTATACACACAGTATACACACTGTACACACAGTATACACACTGTACACACAGTATACACACACACACACACTATACACACAGTATACACACAGTATACACACACTATACACACAGTATACACACACACACTATACACACACTATACACACAGTATACACACACACTATACACACAGTATACACACAGTATACACACACACACACACACAGTATACACACACACTATACACACAGTATACACGCAGTATACACACACACACAGTATACACAACACTATACACACAGTATACACGCAGTATACAGAAAGGACACACACATGCGAGCACACACACCAGATCACACCAGACACAGAGTCCAAAACCAGTTATAATGACTCTGTCTGTTTGTCTATCTATCCATCTATCCTACATGACCAAAAGACTGTGGACACCTGCTCGTTGAACATCTCATTCCAAAATCATAGACATTAATATGGAGTTGGTCCCCCCTCTGCTGCTATAACTGCCTCCACTCTTCTGGGAAGACTTTCCACTAGATGTTGGAACACTGCTGCAGGGACTTGCTTCCATTCAGACACAAGAGCATTACTGAGGTTGGACACTGGTGTTGGGTGATTAGGACTGGCTCGCAGTCGGCATTCCAATTCATCCCAAAGGTGTTCAATGGTGTTAAGGTCAGGTTCTCTGTGCAGGCCAGTCAAGTTCTTCCATACCGATCTCGAAAACCATTTCTGTATGGACCTTGCTTTGTGCATTGGGGCATTGTCATTCTGAAACAGGAAAGGGCCTTCTCCACAAAGTTGGAAGCACAGAATCGTCTATAATGTCATTGTATGCTGTTCCTTCACTGGAACTAAGGGGCGTAGCCCGAACCATGAAAAACAGTCCCAGACCATTATTCCTCCTCCACCAAACTTAACAGTTGGCACTATGCATTGGGGCAGGTAGCGTTCTCCTGGCAGCCACCACACCCAGATTTGTCCGTTGGAATGACAGATGGTGAAGCATGATTCATCACTCCAGAGAATGCGTTTCCACTGCTTCAGAGTCCAATGGCGGCGAGCTTTACACCACTCCAGCTGACTCTTGGCATTGCGCATGGTGATCTTAGGCTTGTGTGCTGCTGCTCAGCCATGAAAACCCATTTTATAAAGCTCTCGACAAACAGTTCTTGTGCTGGAACTTGGTAGTGAGTGTTGCAACCGAGGACAGATGATTTTTACACGCTAAGTGCTTCAGCACTCGGCGGTCCTGTTCTGTGAGCTTGTGTGGCCTACCACTTCGCGGCTGAGCCGTTGTTGCTCCTAGATGTTTCCACTTCACAATAACAACAACAGTTGACCGGGGCAGTTCTAGCAGGGCAGAAATGTTGCATGGTTGTGTGCTTGATTTTATACATGTCCACATACTGTTGTATATACACTGTGTCTGTCTCCAGACTGATGAGTGTGTGGGATAATGCCTGTGTCTGTCTCCAGACTGATGAGTGTGTGGGATAATGCCTGTGTCTGTCTCCAGACTGATGAGTGTGTGGGATAATGCCTGTCTCCAGACTGATGAGTGTGTGGGATAATGCCTGTGTCTGTCTCCAGACTGATGACTGTGTGGGATAATGCCTGTGTCTGTCTCCAGACTGATGAGTGTGTGGGATAATGCCTGTGTCTGTCTCCAGACTGATGAGTGTGTGGGATAATGCCTGTGTGTAACGTCCTGTCCAGAGTTCTTATGTGTTTTGCTTGTTTAGTGTTGGTCAGGACGTGAGCTGGGTGGGAATTCTATGTTGTGTGTCTAGTTAGTCTGTTTCTGTGTCCAGCCTAATATGGTTCTCAATCAGAGACAGCTGTCAATCGTTGTCCCTGATTGAGAATCATATATAGGTGGCTTGTTTTGTGTTGGGGATTGTGGGTGGTTGTTTCCTGTCTTTGTGTTTTTGTCTGCACCAGCTAGGACTGTGACGGTTAGTTTGTTTTGTCATTTTGTATAGTGTCTTGTTTTGTGTTAATTAAATAATGGAAAATTACCACGCTGCACATTGGTCCTCAGATCCTTCTCGCCTCTCCTCGTCTGAGGAGGAGGACGACTTAGACTGCCGTTACACTGTGTCTATCTCCAGACTGATGAGTGTGTGGGATAATGCCTGTGTCTATCTCCAGACTGATGAGTGTGTGGGATAATGCCTGTGTCTGTCTCCAGACTGATGAGTGTGTGGGATAATGCCTGTGTCTATCTCCAGACTGATGACTGTGTGGGATAATGCCTGTGTCTGTCTCCAGACTGATGAGTGTGTGGGATAATGGCTGTGTCTGTCTCCAGACTGATGAGTGTAGGATAATGCCTGTGTCTGTCTCCAGACTGATGAGTGTGTGGGATAATGCCTGTGTCTGTCTCCAGACTGATGAGTGTGTGGGATAATGCCTGTGTCTATCTCCAGACGGATGAGTGTGTGGGATAATGCCTGTGTCTATCTCCAGACTGATGACTGTGTGGGATAATGCCTGTGTCTGTCTCCAGACTGATGACTGTGTGGGATAATGCCTGTGTCTGTCTCCAGACTGATGAGTGTGTGGGATAATGCCTGTGTCTATCTCCAGACTGATGAGTGTGTGGGATAATGCCTGTGTCTGTCTCCAGACTGATGAGTGTGTGGGATAATGCCTGTGTCTATCTCCAGACTGATGAGTGTGTGGGATAATGCCTGTGTCTATCTCCAGACTGATGAGTGTGTGGGATAATGCCTGTGTCTGTCTCCAGACTGATGAGTGTGTGGGATAATGCCTGTGTCTGTCTCCAGACGGATGAGTGTGTGGGATAATGCCTGTGTATCTCCAGACTGATGAGTGTGTGGGATAATGCCTGTGTCTATCTCCAGACTGATGAGTGTGTGGGATAATGCCTGTGTCTGTCTCCAGACTGATGAGTGTGTGGGATAATGCCTGTGTCTATCTCCAGACTGATGAGTGTGTGGGATAATGCCTGTGTCTATCTCCAAACTGATGAGTGTGTGGGATAATGCCTGTGTCTGTCTCCAGACTGATGAGTGTGTGGGATAATGCCTGTGTCTGTCTCCAGACTGATGAGTGTGTGGGATAATGCCTGTGTCTGTCTCCAGACTGATGAGTGTGTGGGATAATGCCTGTGTCTGTCTCCAGATGGATGAGTGTGTGGGATAATGTCTGTCTCCAGACTGATGAGTGTGTGGGATAATGCATGTGTCTGTCTCCAGACTGATGAGTGTGTGGGATAATGTCTGTCTCCAGACTGATGAGTGTGTGGGATAATGCCTGTGTCTGTCTCCAGACGGATGAGTGTGTGGGATAATGCCTGTGTATCTCCAGACTGATGAGTGTGTGGGATAATGCCTGTGTCTGTCTCCAGATGGATGAGTGTGTGGGATAATGTCTGTCTCCAGACTGATGAGTGTGTGGGATAATGCATGTGTCTGTCTCCAGACTGATGAGTATGTGGGATAATGTCTGTCTCCAGACTGATGAGTGTGTGGGATAATGCCTGTGTCTGTCTCCAGACTGATGAGTGTGTGGGATAATGCCTGTGTCTGTCTCCAGACGGATGAGTGTGTGGGATAATGCCTGTGTATCTCCAGACTGATGAGTGTGTGGGATAATGCCTGTGTCTATCTCCAGACTGATGAGTGTGTGGGATAATGCCTGTGTCTGTCTCCAGACTGATGAGTGTGTGGGATAATGCCTGTGTCTGTCTCCAGACTGATGAGTGTGTGGGATCATGTCTGTCTCCAGACTGATGAGCGTGTGGGATAATGCCTGTGTCTGTCTCCAGACTGATGAGTGTGTGGGATAATGCCTGTGTCTGTCTCCAGACTGATGAGTGTGTGGGATAATGCCTGTGTCTGTCTCCAGACTGATGAGTGTGTGGGATAATGCCTGTGTCTGTCTCCAGACGGATGAGTGTGTGGGATAATGTCTGTCTCCAGACTGATGAGTGTGTGGGATAATGCCTGTGTCTGTCTCCAGACTGATGAGTGTGTGGGATAATGCCTGTGTCTGTCTCCAGACTGATGAGTGTGTGGGATAATGTCTGTCTCCAGACTGATGAGTGTGTGGGATAATGCCTTTGTCTGTCTCCAGACTGATGAGTGTGTGGGATAATTCCTGTGTGTCTCCAGACTGACTCCAAGGTGAACGGTACAGCCCTGTCCTCTCCCTCCACCTCGTCCCAGCGCTCTGACACCAGTCTGCCTCTGATGCGTGTAGCAGGCAGCCAGACTACAGAGACTATGGGTGAGACTGGAACTCCACTCAGCACAATATCACCAGCTATGAGCCCACTGGACCAGACTGGTTGCTACAGTGTTATGTCATCTGTTGGGACGCTCTGGTCAGGTTGATGCTGTACTGGTTTTAAAAATACGTTTCCCTATGAAGTCATTGTACTGGTTTTAAAAATAAGTTTCCCTATGAAGTCTTTGTACTGGTTGTAATCATTTTCTTTGCTGTAGGTGACGATGAGCTGTCGAGTCCGTCCCAAGATGCATTGGGGCTAGAGGAGGTGATGGAGCAGCTAAACAACTCCTTCCCACACAGCCAAGGTAGGACACACACACACAGCCAAGGTAGGACGCACACACACACACACACACACACACACACACACACACACACACACACACACACACACACACACACACACACACACACACACACACACACACACACACACACAGCCAAGGTAGGACGCGCACACACACACACAGCCAAGGTAGGCCGCGCACACACACACACACACACACGCACACACACACAGCCAAGGTAGGACGCGCACACACACACACGCACACACACAGCCAAGGTAGGACGCGCACACACACACATAGCCAAGGTAGGACACACACACACACAGCCAAGGTAGGACACACATACAGCCGAGGTAGGACGCACACACACACACACACGCACACAAACACGCTCACACACGGACATCCTACTCACTCAATCAATTTCCATAGATGCACCCATCACCTCATATTAGAACTCCAGTCCAGCTGGTTCATTCTCCTAATGATCTAAACAGTAGGATCAGCCTCAGTGGCATCTTGAGTACTGTTATTCATTCTACACTTTGACCTCTTGAAGTACATGGACCCTTTTCCTCTCAGTCCTCTGATTGTTCCCTCCTTTCTCTTTGTTTCCTTCTTCCCTGTTCTGTTTCTGTGACCCAGGAGGTCGAAGGGGAAACCAATGAGAGGTCAGTGGGGTCATCAGCCCCGTCTACTGTACCCTCCTCTCCTGGCCAGTTCTCCCTCCTCTTCTCTCCTCTCTCTATTTCATCCCTCTCTATTCCTCTCTATTCCTCCCTATTCCTCTCTATTCCTCCCTATTCCTCTCTATTCTTCCCTATTCCTCTCTATTCCTCTCTATTCCTCCTATTCCTCTCTATTCCTCCCTATTCCTCTCTATTCTTCCCTATTCCTCTCTATTCTTCCCTATTCATCTCTATTCTTCCCTATTCCTCTCTTCCCTATTCCTCTCTTCCCTATTCCTCTCTATTCCTCTCTATTCCTCCTATTCCTCTCTATTCCTCCCTATCCCTCTCTATTCCTCCCTATTCTTCCCTATTCCTCTCTATTCTTCCCTATTCCTCTCTATTCCTCTCTATTCTTCCCTATTCCTCTCTATTCCTCCTATTCCTCTCTATTCCTCCCTATTCCTCTCTATTCCTCCCTATTCCTCTCTATTCTTCCCTATTCCTCTCTATTCTTCCCTATTCCTCTCTATTCCTCTCTATTCCTCTCTATTCCTCACTATTCCTCTCTATTCTTCCCTATTCCTCTCTATTCTTCCCTATTCCTCTCTATTCTTCCCTATTCCTCTCTTCCCTATTCCTCTCTATTCCTCTCTATTCTTCCCTATCTCTCATATTTCTTGGTGCATTTAGTGTTTGTTCGAGGGGGAGGGGTTGTTTACTTTAGTATTTTAAGAAATGCATTCAATAGTGTTTAATATTTGGGTGAGAGTGTCTGTCTGTCTGTCAGTCTGTCTGTTAGTCTGTCTGACGGTCCCTTCTGTCCCTCCTCTCCAGGACTGAGTGTAGGCAGTCTGTTCCACATGGCAGATGACCTGGGTCGAGCCATGGAGTCATTGGTCAACGTGATGACGGACGAACAGAACGGCGAGTAGCGGCAGACGAGGGCCCGCCCCTTACCCACTCCCCAACCAACCCCCCCCCCCCCCCCCCCCCCCCCGCCGCATGCTTTTCTAGTCAAAACAACTGGATTGGACACGTTTACAAAGAGAAAAATACATATATTTTTGTGAAGGATCAGCATTACAAAACTTGTAGATTTCAGTAGTTTCTTAAACGTATTGAAAATGGTTTTATTAACAAAAGGCAGGTTTTTAAACTTCTATGCAATTGTATAAAAAAAAATAAGAGAAAGAAAAAGTATGTGTAAATCTTGTGAACGTATTTCCATGTCTTTGTATGGAGCGCATTTCACAACATTTGTATCAAAAAGAAAGATTGTAAACATAAGGGTGCTTTATATTACAAAACTATGTTTATTATAACAACAAAACATGATATACTGTAAAGGCAATGCAGTCGTCCTGTACCCTTTCAGCGTAGAGAGACTGACTGTGTGTATGTATGCACGTTTGTGTGTGTCTTGGTACGCAAGGATGTGTGTGTGTGTGTGTGACGTGTGTGAAGGTAATCTATTTTCCACATTGCATTATAGCTTTTGCTTTGGGCTGATGCACCTCTTGTTGTTTATCAAACCATCCATCCATCCATAGGTCATAGGTCATCTTTTTCTTTAGTAGTGTCTGTTTGATGATCATAATATGATTCTATGCCCTTTGCCTGCATTCACCGCAGCTCTGGTCCACTCCTATGTGTTGAATCTACCATGAGGACCCATAGAGCACATACTGAAAGGGCCAATCTGGGACATTAACAGCCGTTATTGTTGTTTTTAAAATTAAGGATTGGGCCTTTAACACTGACAGAAAGAAAGTAATAGTGCTGTTTTAATAGCTATTCATAGTGCTTTTGTAGGATTATGGAATTTAATTTAATACCATTTAAAATAGAGCTACGTTACAGTGTGACATTCAGCTGTTTGTAATCCTGAGATGATTTTATTGATTTGAAATCTATTTGATTTGATCTGAGTTCTCTCCTAGTGTGATTGGGAGTGTTTTAAGATACAAGTGTATGATTCTAGAACGCCCGGTAATGCAAGCTCTACCTCGTTTTAATTGGTCAAAACCCAACTTTCACATTCTTTTTCATTCTGATCCGTCCCCTATTTCCCTTCCTAGGAAGGTGCAGAAAATATTCTACTGTAGCTGGATGCCATCTTAAAGAATCCATCCATGTTTTGAAATGGAGGAGTGACTCCCTCCAGATACGTACACTGTAGTGTCCTCAGCGTAGCTGGATGCCATCTTAAAGAACCCATCCATGTTTTGAAATGGAATGACTCCCTCCAGATACGTACACTGTAGTGTCCTCAGCGTAGCTGGATGCCATCTTAAAGAACCCATCCATGTTTTGAAATGGAATGACTCCCTCCAGATACGTACACTGTAGTGTCCTCAGCGTAGCTGGATGCCATCTTAAAGAAACCATCCATGTTTTGAAATGGAGGAGTGACTCCCTCCAGATACGTACACTGTAGTGTCCTCAGCGTAGCTGGATGCCATCTTAAAGAAACCATCCATGTTTTGAAATGGAATGACTCCCTCCAATCTGAATGTGTTCAGATACAGACACTGTACTGTCCTCAGCGGTTCATTAAGACATAGAAATGAAATGTCAGACATGTTAAGGAAACTGGACCAGGGTGCACTACTGTTATTCATCCTGGACAGACTAGAGTTGATCTTCTGTGTGATAATGCATTTGTTTTGTTTCATTTGTGTGTTCCTTTATGGAATTGCATGCTGTGGGGCGTCAGTGTGTGTGAGATCACAGTTGATTAAATATTCCCATGCTTATTTAAAATCCAACCAATTGAAGGTATTCTTCATGATTATATTATAGTTTCATGACAACACCTTTGTATTTGTTTTTGCACCATGGTATAGCAGCATGATCAAAGATAATGATTCATTAATCCAATACACTGCGTTATTCATTTCTAACCCTGGAGTTGTATTATCCATCTTTTTCAATAACTCATTTGTTTCACAACATATCAAATTCCACCAAATATATGCCTTACTACTGTATTATAAAATGCTTTACTGTGTCTATCAATAAAGCGGTGATGTTGACTTGAGCTCCTCCTTGTCTTTCTCTAAAGCCATTTCACACACACACCACCTCACTCACAGGACAAACACGGAATGTGTTATATCACGGTTCTTTATTGCTAAGATTCATTGTATTCTATTCAACAGCCATCGAACAACGGCAGTATGTGACTAAAACACCAAAGCACGATGAAAGTAGTTTTATATAAGTTGTCTCAATCCGTCTGATTGAATTTCACCTGGAAGTGGAAGGAAAAGATCACGTTTCAGTGGGGAGTGAATGTTTGTAAAACCCTTAACAGCCCTTAGCATGACTTCCTGTTCTTATACCATGGCATTGTTGAATACTGGTTTCTGATTGGCTTGAAGGGCATTCTAGAGAGTGATTAGTTCCAGTGTTCAGATGGTGGAAAGAAGAGGTCTGCGAGGGAGGACCACTCCACGTCTGACTGAGGGGGTGGAGGAGATGAGGCGGACCTTGGATACCCCTGTCTGGAGCCCGTTGGTATGATCCTTGGTCCTGGTGTCATACAGACGCTCGGGGAGGATGGGTGAGACCACTTGTTAAGGAGGGGACAACAGAGACTGAGAGAAACTGCTTTCACTGAGAGAAACTTTGACCTTTGCCATTAACTCTAAAAACCAATCATGTCCTCACTTTAGCTATTCTATAACCATAACCATTACACTACTAGTTGTAGATCTCTCACTGCACAATGAAAACATCACTGAGGCTACCAACTCTATAGGAAATATTGATAACCCTAGGAAGTTATCCGTAGGGGACTAAATAAAATGGGACTAGAAGCCATTTGAGAAGGATATTAGCTAAGACAGGCAGGTAGAAGATCTCAGTCTCAGTCTTGATGTGGATGTGGTGGGAGATGTAGACCTCTCCCTCTGCAGACTCCTCCAGACCTATAGTCATGGCACACAGCTCCACCTGAAGCTCAGTCTTCATCCCAGCAGCCACCTGCAACAAAGGTCAGGGGTCAATTTAGTCATATCAGGAAGTGAATAGCTGACTACGGTAACTATCACTCTGCTCAGTAGAACTCACAGGTCCAGGGGTGTAGATGACTCTGATTCCAGTACCAGGGGACGGCTGTTTCACACTGAACCTAAAGTACCACAACACAGAACAGTCGCTGAACTTACCAGAACATAGACGGAGAAGAACACACCCTGACAACCAAGACCTTGAACCTTGTCATTTTCACTGCACCACCATCTTGGACAGACATGTCCACAAACAGCCACACTAGTTGTTCATGGATCTATTTCTATCTATGTGTCTGGTCTGACCTGCAGGTGTGGAAGCCCACGTTCTTCATGAGCACGGGGACGCTGTAGGTGCAGCCCTCCTTTAGGGCCCCAAACTGGACCTCTGCTGGGAGGAGCTCAAACCCCCGTGGGACGAGCTGCCCCCCCGTCACAGACGCAGTCTTCACCTTCCTCCTCACCGGCTCCTCTACACACAGGAACTGAGAGCCAGACTCGTGTTAGGTCCCCATGGTAATGCCTAGGCTCTAGCTCAGTAAGCTATGACTTATTGAACTGGCAGGACAGATACATTAGTGTTAACCGACCAGAAGACTTGTGTTAGCTCCCTGGGCTACAGCCTAGGCTTTAGCTCAGCAGGATAACACCGTCTTGTGGCGTCTAGAAGACGTCTTGTGGCATCTAAATCCATATCGCGAAAGATCCACGTTATAGCAGCACTAAAATGTGAAAGGTCATTTCTGACTGATCCGACATATGCAGTGTTTCCCGTGAAAGCAGTCTCCGTGAACACTGCCCTTTAAATTTCAATGGCGCTAGAGCTCAGATCTTCCATGATACAGATTATATCTAAGGCCCCAGTCACCCACTTCCCATATGTCCCCCAGCCCACTCCCATCAATTCACAACATTCACACCTACAGTCACACACTTCCCATATGTCCCCCAGCCCACTCCCATCAATTCACAACATTCACACCTACAGTCACACACTTCCCATATGTCCCCCAGCCCACACTCCCATCAATTCACAACATTCACACCTACAGTCACAAACATTTCCTCAATCGACATATGCACCTCTCACTGGGTGGGTGAGGAACACTAGTGTGTGCACCCGTGTGCGTGTGCGTGTGCGTGCGTGCGTGTGCGTGTGTGTGCGCGTGTGTATTACCTGGTGGTTGGGCACGCTGAAGGGTTTGGAGCTGAGGATGGAGGCTGGCAGCTTGACTCTGTGTCTGCGTGGGTTCCCTGCCACGTCCACCTGGGTACTGCCAGGCTCAATACCACCGCCATGCTGCTGCTTCCCTGTAGAAACACCATGAGAGCCGTCCCCTACAGGAGAACACACACAGATCTACATATCAGTAACAGAGTAACAGATACAAGACCGTGATGAGGTGACTGATTTATATACAGTAGGAGTCTGCAAACTGTTGGGAAAATGGTGTTTGACCAAATAGAATGCTATTTGGCATGTTAGTCATTCAGCAGACACTCTTATCCAGAGCCACTTACAATTAGTGCATTCATCTTTAAAAGGCAAGGTGGGACAACTTTTAACTACCAACTTGAGTAAATGTCTGATTTTCAAGATATTCCAGTGCGAACCCTGCCTACCAGACATGCCACCAGGGGTCTTTTCAAAGTCCCCAGGTCCAGGACAAATTCAAGCACCTTGTGCGAACCCTGCCTACCAGACATGCCACCAGGGGTCTTTTCAAAGTCCCCAGGTCCAGGACAAATTCAAGCCCCTTGTGCGAACCCTGCCTACCAGACATGCCACCAGGGGTCTTTTCAAAGTCCCCAGGTCCAGGACAAATTCAAGCACCTTGTGCGAACCCTGCCTACCAGACATGCCACCAGGGGTCTTTTCAAAGTCCCCAGGTCCAGGACAATTTCAAGCACCTTGTGCGAACCCTGCCTACCAGACATGCCACCAGGGGTCTTTTCAAAGTCCCCAGGTCCAGGACAAATTCAAGCACCTTGTGCGAACCCTGCCTACCAGACATGCCACCAGGTATCCAGAAACACGAACGTCCACAGATCCAGAAAAACGAATAAAGCAATACCTCACGGCACAACGCCACAGTACATACATACTTGTTGTGTGTATGTACTGACATGTATGTGTAACTGATAGATGCACACACACACGCACACACACACACACACATTAAGGTTTTTAAATTTATGCAAATTGTAAAGTCATTTGTCTGTAATGTCTTTTTCGTTATGACTCGAACCCCAGTAAGACTAGCTGTTGCCACTCTTACCCTAACACTAACCTAAGTCTAAGTCGTGTACTGAGCAGACCTGCAGTTTGAGGGGTGGGGTTGGTGGGTCTCCTAGGCAGCGCATCACTTCCTGCTGCGTGAGAGGGCGTGGGGTTCAAAGGTCGTTGGGCTGCTTCAAGAACACACACAAAAACAAATAACATGCAAAACAGGGTCACTTTCTTAATGAAGGATACAATGACACAATGCTTCAATACTGTATAATCAATATCATTAGTATTGTTATAAATGTCGCCTAGCTTTAACCTGTCTCTCGAGGGGCATCCTTGAGGTAGTTCTGGGAGTTGGGAGTCTTGGGGAATGGAGGAAGGTCCTGAGACAGAGATCTCATATCAGGGACCTGACGGGAAAACCCAGAGAGTTTGTTTGATATACGTACAGTAGCTGAGCTGAATACAATCTGCAACAGAGAGACAACAGAGAGAGAGGCACACAGTGCAGCTTATATTAACCTCCTCTGTACCAAACCAGATGCTAGGCTAGTAGCATTGGGAAATATTGTCTAGACGCTTTTTTCCAGTTGAGATTAAGTTTATAAATTGACTGGCTGGGCTGTGCGACAATGGATGCGTATTAATGAATCTAATGGAACTGTTAACAGGCATTACGTAGCTGTGCTGAATACAATCCATTGATGAGAAAGCTGTGTCACCTCCGAGTACTCAAAAGCTGCTTCTTTCTCTGAGTGGAAATAAGGAGGAATGATTCTGTTCCTTAGAGCCTCTCTGTAAACCTTCTCCTCGTCCAGCTCCTGTCTGAACAGTACAGCAACATTAAAACATTCATTAATAACATAAATATTCCTGGGAAAAGATGTGAATGTCCACTATGTCAGCTCTATAACACAGAGCAGTTAGTTAGTTACCTGTGTTGCTCTATCCTGCTCTTCCACATCGGTTCCTCTTCACTGAAGCTGTAAAACAGGAGATTGTATTATGATGAGGAGATAATGGAAAAGGTTCAAAGCTGGAGATATTTATGTTCATAGCTTAACTGAACCCATTAGTACAGGGGAAAATAAGACACCTACTAATAAGAGACTCATGAGAAAGATGACCTACAGATCAGGTTAGTTATGATACAGATCTAGTTATGATACAGATCTAGGATCAGGTTAGTTATGATACAGATCTAGTTATGATACAGATCTAGTTATGATACAGATCTAGTTATGATACAGATCTAGGATCAGGCTAGTTACGATACAGATCTAGTTATGATACAGATCTAGTTATGATACAGATCTAGTTATGATACAGATCTAGGATCAGGCTAGTTACGATACAGATCTAGGACCAGGTTAGTTATGATACAGATCTAGTTATGATACAGATCTAGGATCAGGCTAGTTACGATACAGATCTAGGATCAGGTTAGTTATGATACTGATCTAGTTATGATACAGATCTAGGATCAGGCTAGTTACGATACAGATCTAGTTATGATACAGATCTAGTTATGAAACAGATCTAGGATCAGGCTAGTTACGATACAGATCTAGTTATGATACAGATCTAGTTATGATACAGATCTAGGATCAGGCTAGTTAAGATACAGATCTAGTTATGATACAGATCTAGTTATTATACAGATCTAGTTATGATACTGATCTAGGACCAGGCTAGTTCTGATACTGATCTAGGACCAGGCTAGTTCTGATACTGATATAGGACCAGGCTAGTTCTGATACTGATCTAGGACCAGGCTAGTTATGATACTGATCTAGGACCAGGCTAGTTCTGATACTGATCTAGGACCAGGCTAGTTATGATACTGATCTAGGACCAGGCTAGTTCTGATACTGATCTAGGACCAGGCTAGTTATGATACTGATCTAGGACCAGGCTAGTTATGATACTGATCTAGGACCAGGCTAGTTCTGACCCACCTGTCTGTGTGTTTCTCTGAGAGCGAGGCCTCTGTCTGCAGGGCTGGAGTCTTCACTGCCTGGATGTACAGGGTGGCTGCATCCACTGAGGTGGAACGAACACAAACACACTCCCTATTCAACTCACCATTCCTTTTCCCTTATCCAATTCATTGCTACAGCTAGGAAATCATCGCCAAGCCCCATAAAAGTGCCAAGCCAAAATGAAGGACTCACCGGGGCAGATTCTGTTCTCTATAGTGGGGTGCTCTGACTCTGGAAGTGACTGAGGAGGAAAAAATGGACATGATGTCACAGAATACTACAGCACCTGAGTAATTCGGCCAAATTTGAGCAGGTCAGCAGCATGGACCTTCTCCTCCTCAGTACGTGTGTGTGTGTGAGTGTTTGTATGTGTATGTGTTTGTGTGTGTGTGTGTGTGTGTGTGTGTGTGTGTGTGTACTGACTGACCAGAACCAGTTTGAGCAGGTCAGCAGCGTGGACCTTCTCCTCCTCAGTACGTGTGTGTGTGTTTGTATGTGTGTGTGTGTGTGTGTGTGTGTGTGTGTGTGTGTGTACTGACTGACCAGAACCAGTTTGAGCAGGTCAGCAGCGTGGATCTTCTCCTCCTCAGTACGTGTGTGTGTGTGTGTTTGTATGTGTGTGTGTGTGTGTGTGTGTGTGTGTGTGTGTGTGTGTGTGTGTGTGTGTGTGTGTGTGTGTGTGTGTGTGTGTGTGTGTGTGTGTGTGTGTGTACTGACTGACCAGAACCAGTTTGAGCAGGTCAGCAGCGTGGATCTTCTCCTCCTCAGTACGTGTGTGTGTGTTTGTATGTGTATGTGTGTGTGTGTGTGTGTGTGTGTGTGTGTGTGTGTGTGTGTTTGTATGTGTGTGTGTGTACTGACTGACCAGAACCAGTTTGAGCAGGTCAGCAGCGTGGACCTTCTCCTCCTCAGTACGTGTGTGTGTGTTTGTATGTGTATGTGTGTGTGTGTGTGTGTGTTTGTATGTGTGTGTGTGTGTGTGTGTGTGTACTGACTGACCAGGACCAGTTTGAGCAGGTCAGCAGCGTGGACCTTCTCCTCCTCAGTACGAGGGTCATTCAGCTGCATCTTCTCTGTCAGGTTCTCTCTCTGGACAACCTGCTCCATGTACTCCTACAATACCAGTAACAGGAGGAGGAGGACCACATGTTGAGACAGGACCAGGTACAGGAGGAGGTACAGGAGGAGGACCAGGTACAGGAGGAGGACAACATGTTGAGACAGGACCAGGTACAGGAGGAGGACAACATGTTGAGACAGGACCAGGTACAGTAGGAGGACAACATGTTGAGACAGGACCAGGTACAGGAGGAGGACAACATGTTGAGACATGACCAGGTACAGGAGGACGAGGACAACATGTTGAGACATGACCAGGTACAGGAGGAGGACAACATGTTGAGACAGGACCAGGTACAGGAGGACGAGGACAACATGTTGAGACATGACCAGGTACAGGAGGAGGACAACATGTTGAGACATGACCAGGTACAGGAGGACCAGGTACAGGAAGAGGACAACATGTTGAGACAGGACCAGGTACAGGAGAGGACCAGGTACAGGAAGAGGACAACATGTTGAGACATGACCAGGTACAGGAGGAGGACAACATGTTGAGACAGGACCAGGTACAGGAGGACGAGGACAACATGTTGAGACAGGACCAGGTACAGGAGGAGGAGGACATGTTGAGACAGGAACAGGTACAGGAGGACCAGGTACTGGAGGAGGACCACATGTTGAGACGGGACCAGGTACAGGAGGAGGAACACATGTTGAGACATGACCAGGTACAGGAGGAGGACCACATGTTGAGACATGACCAGGTACAGGAGGACAAGGTACAGGAGGAGGACAACATGTTGAGACAGGACCAGGTACAGGACGAGGACAACATGTTGAGACAGGACCAGGTACAGGAGAGGACAACATGTTGAGACATGACCAGGTACAGGAGAGGACCAGGTACAGGAAGAGGAGGACCACATGTTGAGACATGACCAGGTACAGGACGAGGACAACATGTTGAGACATGACCAGGTACAGGAGGAGGACAACATGTTGAGACAGGACCAGGTACAGGAAGAGGACAACATGTTGAGACATGACCAGGTACAGGAGGAGGAGGACAACATGTTGAGACATGACCAGGTACAGGAGGAGGACAACATGTTGAGACAGGACCAGGTACAGGAGGAGGACAACATGTTGAGACAGGACCAGGTACAGGAGAGGACCAGGTACAGGAAGAGGAGGACCACATGTTGAGACATGACCAGGTACAGGAGGAGGAGGACAACATGTTGAGACATGACCAGGTACAGGAGGAGGACCAGGTACAGGAAGAGGACAACATGTTGAGACAGGACCAGGTACAGGAAGAGGACAACATGTTGAGACATGACCAGGTACAGGAGGAGGACAACATGTTGAGACAGGACCAGGTACAGGAGGAGGACAACATGTTGAGACATCACCAGGTACAGGAGAGGACCAGGTACAGGAAGAGGAGGACCACATGTTGAGACATGACCAGGTACAGGAGGAGGACCAGGTACAGGAAGAGGACAACATGTTGAGACATGACCAGGTACAGGAGGAGGACCAGGTACAGGAAGAGGACAACATGTTGAGACAGGACCAGGTACAGGACGAGGACAACATGTTGAGACAGGACCAGGTACAGGAAGAGGACAACATGTTGAGACATGACCAGGTACAGGAGGAGGACAACATGTTGAGACAGGACCAGGTACAGGAGGAGGACAACATGTTGAGACATGACCAGGTACAGGAGAGGACCAGGTACAGGAAGAGGAAGACCACATGTTGAGACATGACCAGGTACAGGAGGAGGAGGACAACATGTTGAGACATGACCAGGTACAGGAGGAGGACAACATGTTGAGACAGGACCAGGTACAGGACGAGGACAACATGTTGAGACAGGACCAGGTACAGGAAGAGGACAACATGTTGAGACATGACCAGGTACAGGAGGAGGACAACATGTTGAGACATGACCAGGTACAGGAGGAGGACAACATGTTGAGACATGACCAGGTACAGGAGAGGACCAGGTACAGGAAGAGGAGGACCACATGTTGAGACATGACCAGGTACAGGAGGAGGAGGACAACATGTTGAGACATGACCAGGTACAGGAGGAGGACAACTTGTTGAGACAGGACCAGGTACAGGACGAGGACAACATGTTGAGACAGGACCAGGTACAGGAAGAGGACAACATGTTGAGACAGGACCAGGTACAGGAGGAGGACAACATGTTGAGACAGGACCAGGTACAGGAGGAGGACAACATGTTGAGACAGGACCAGGTACAGGAGGAGGACAACATGTTGAGACAGGACCAGGTACAGGAGGAGGACAACATGTTGAGACATGACCAGGTACAGGAGAGGACCAGGTACAGGAAGAGGAGGACCACATGTTGAGACATGACCAGGTACAGGAGGAGGAGGACAACATGTTGAGACAGGACCAGGTACAGGAAGAGGACAACATGTTGAGACAGGACCAGGTACAGGACGAGGACAACATGTTGAGACATGACCAGGTACAGGAGGAGGACAACATGTTGAGACAGGACCAGGTACAGGAGGAGGAGGACAACATGTTGAGACAGGACCAGGTACAGGAAGAGGACAACATGTTGAGACAGGACCAGGTACAGGAGGAGGACAACATGTTGAGACATGACCAGGTACAGGAGAGGACCAGGTACAGGAAGAGGAGGACCACATGTTGAGACATGACCAGGTACAGGAGGAGGAGGACAACATGTTGAGACATGACCAGGTACAGGAGGAGGACCAGGTACAGGAAGAGGACAACATGTTGAGACAGGACCAGGTACAGGACGAGGACAACATGTTGAGACATGACCAGGTACAGGAGGAGGACAACATGTTGAGACAGGACCAGGTACAGGTGGAGGACAACATGTTGAGACATGACCAGGTACAGGAGAGGACCAGGTACAGGAAGAGGAGGACCACATGTTGAGACATGACCAGGTACAGGAGGAGGAGGACAACATGTTGAGACATGACCAGGTACAGGAGGAGGACAACATGTTGAGACAGGACCAGGTACAGGAGGAGGACAACATGTTGAGACATGACCAGGTACAGGAGGAGGACAACATGTTGAGACATGACCAGGTACAGGAGAGGACCAGGTACAGGAGGAGGAGGACCACATGTTGAGACATGACCAGGTACAGGACGAGGACAACATGTTGAGACAGGACCAGGTACAGGAAGAGGACAACATGTTGAGACAGGACCAGGTACAGGAGGAGGACAACATGTTGAGACAGGACCAGGTACAGGAAGAGGACAACATGTTGAGACATGACCAGGTACAGGAAGAGGACAACATGTTGAGACAGGACCAGGTACAGGAGGAGGACAACATGTTGAGACAGGACCAGGTACAGGAGGAGGACAACATGTTGAGACATGACCAGGTACAGGAGAGGACCAGGTACAGGAAGAGGAGGACCACATGTTGAGACATGACCAGGTACAGGAGGAGGAGGACAACATGTTGAGACATGACCAGGTACAGGAGGAGGACCAGGTACAGGAAGAGGACAACATGTTGAGACAGGACCAGGTACAGGACGAGGACAACATGTTGAGACAGGACCAGGTACAGGAAGAGGACAACATGTTGAGACAGGACCAGGTACAGGAGGAGGACAACATGTTGAGACAGGACCAGGTACAGGAGGAGGACAACATGTTGAGACATGACCAGGTACAGGAGAGGACCAGGTACAGGAAGAGGAGGACCACATGTTGAGACATGACCAGGTACAGGAGGAGGAGGACAACATGTTGAGACATGACCAGGTACAGGAGGAGGACCAGGTACAGGAGGAGGACAACATGTTGAGACATGACCAGGTACAGGAGAGGACCAGGTACAGGAAGAGGAGGACCACATGTTGAGACATGACCAGGTACAGGAGGAGGAGGACAACATGTTGAGACATGACCAGGTACAGGAGGAGGACCAGGTACAGGAGGAGGACCAGGTACAGGAGGAGGAGGACAACATGTTGAGACATGACCAGGTACAGGAGAGGACCAGGTACAGGAGGAGGAGGACAACATGTTGAGACATGACCAGGTACAGGAAGAGGACAACATGTTGAGACAGGACCAGGTACAGGAGGAGGACAACATGTTGAGACAGGACCAGGTACAGGAGGAGGACAACATGTTGAGACAGGACCAGGTACAGGAGGAGGACAACATGTTGAGACAGGACCAGGTACAGGAAGAGGACAACATGTTGAGACAGGACCAGGTACAGGACGAGGACAACATGTTGAGACATGACCAGGTACAGGAGGAGGACAACATGTTGAGACATGACCAGGTACAGGAGAGGACCAGGTACAGGAAGAGGAGGACCACATGTTGAGACATGACCAGGTACAGGAGGAGGAGGACAACATGTTGAGACATGACCAGGTACAGGAGGAGGACAACATGTTGAGACAGGACCAGGTACAGGAGGAGGAGGACAACATGTTGAGACAGGACCAGGTACAGGAGGAGGACAACATGTTGAGACAGGACCAGGTACAGGAGGAGGAGGACAACATGTTGAGACAGGACCAGGTACAGGAAGAGGACAACATGTTGAGACAGGACCAGGTACAGGAGGAGGACAACATGTTGAGACAGGACCAGGTACAGGAGGAGGACAACATGTTGAGACATGACCAGGTACAGGAGGAGGAGGACAACATGTTGAGACAGGACCAGGTACAGGAGGAGGACAACATGTTGAGACATGACCAGGTACAGGAGGAGGACAACATGTTGAGACATGACCAGGTACAGGAGAGGACCAGGTACAGGAGGAGGAGGACAACATGTTGAGACATGACCAGGTACAGGAGGAGGACAACATGTTGAGACAGGACCAGTTACAGGAGGAGGACAACATGTTGAGACAGGACCAGGTACAGGAGGAGGACAACATGTTGAGACAGGACCAGGTACAGGAGGAGGACAACATGTTGAGACAGGACCAGGTACAGGAGGAGGACAACATGTTGAGACATGACCAGGTACAGGAGAGGACCAGGTACAGGAAGAGGAGGACCACATGTTGAGACATGACCAGGTACAGGAGGAGGAGGACAACATGTTGAGACATGACCAGGTACAGGAGGAGGACCAGGTAAAAGAAGAGGACAACATGTTGAGACAGGACCAGGTACAGGACGAGGACAACATGTTGAGACATGACCAGGTACAGGAGGAGGACAACATGTTGAGACAGGACCAGGTACAGGAGGAGGACAACATGTTGAGACATGACCAGGTACAGGAGAGGACCAGGTACAGGAAGAGGAGGACCACATGTTGAGACATGACCAGGTACAGGAGGAGGAGGACAACATGTTGAGACATGACCAGGTACAGGAGGAGGACAACATGTTGAGACAGGACCAGGTACAGGAGGAGGAGGACAACATGTTGAGACATGACCAGGTACAGGAGGAGGACAACATGTTGAGACAGGACCAGGTACAGGAGGAGGAGGACAACATGTTGAGACAGGACCAGGTACAGGAAGAGGACAACATGTTGAGACAGGACCAGGTACAGGAGGAGGACAACATGTTGAGACAGGACCAGGTACAGGAGGAGGACAACATGTTGAGACATGACCAGGTACAGGAGGAGGACAACATGTTGAGACAGGACCAGGTACAGGAGGAGGACAACATGTTGAGACATGACCAGGTACAGGAGGAGGACAACATGTTGAGACATGACCAGGTACAGGAGAGGACCAGGTACAGGAGGAGGAGGACAACATGTTGAGACATGACCAGGTACAGGAGGAGGACAACATGTTGAGACATGACCAGGTACAGGAGAGGACCAGGTACAGGAAGAGGAGGACCACATGTTGAGACATGACCAGGTACAGGAGGAGGAGGACAACATGTTGAGACATGACCAGGTACAGGAGGAGGACCAGGTACAAGAAGAGGACAACATGTTGAGACAGGACCAGGTACAGGACGAGGACAACATGTTGAGACAGGACCAGGTACAGGAGGAGGACAACATGTTGAGACATGACCAGGTACAGGAGAGGACCAGGTACAGGAAGAGGAGGACCACATGTTGAGACATGACCAGGTACAGGAGGAGGACAACATGTTGAGACAGGACCAGTTACAGGAGGAGGACAACATGTTGAGACAGGACCAGGTACAGGAGGAGGACAACATGTTGAGACAGGACCAGGTACAGGAGGAGGACAACATGTTGAGACAGGACCAGGTACAGGAGGAGGACAACATGTTGAGACATGACCAGGTACAGGAGAGGACCAGGTACAGGAAGAGGAGGACCACATGTTGAGACATGACCAGGTACAGGAGGAGGAGGACAACATGTTGAGACATGACCAGGTACAGGAAGAGGACAACATGTTGAGACAGGACCAGGTACAGGAGGAGGACAACATGTTGAGACAGGACCAGGTACAGGAGGAGGACAACATGTTGAGACAGGACCAGGTACAGGAGGAGGACAACATGTTGAGACAGGACCAGGTACAGGAAGAGGACAACATGTTGAGACAGGACCAGGTACAGGACGAGGACAACATGTTGAGACATGACCAGGTACAGGAGGAGGACAACATGTTGAGACAGGACCAGGTACAGGAGAGGACCAGGTACAGGAAGAGGAGGACCACATGTTGAGACATGACCAGGTACAGGAGGAGGAGGACAACATGTTGAGACATGACCAGGTACAGGAGGAGGACAACATGTTGAGACAGGACCAGGTACAGGAGGAGGAGGACAACATGTTGAGACATGACCAGGTACAGGAGGAGGACAACATGTTGAGACAGGACCAGGTACAGGAGGAGGAGGACAACATGTTGAGACAGGACCAGGTACAGGAAGAGGACAACATGTTGAGACAGGACCAGGTACAGGAGGAGGACAACATGTTGAGACAGGACCAGGTACAGGAGGAGGACAACATGTTGAGACATGACCAGGTACAGGAGGAGGACAACATGTTGAGACAGGACCAGGTACAGGAGGAGGACAACATGTTGAGACATGACCAGGTACAGGAGGAGGACAACATGTTGAGACATGACCAGGTACAGGAGAGGACCAGGTACAGGAGGAGGAGGACAACATGTTGAGACATGACCAGGTACAGGAGGAGGACAACATGTTGAGACATGACCAGGTACAGGAGAGGACCAGGTACAGGAAGAGGAGGACCACATGTTGAGACATGACCAGGTACAGGAGGAGGAGGACAACATGTTGAGACATGACCAGGTACAGGAGGAGGACCAGGTACAAGAAGAGGACAACATGTTGAGACAGGACCAGGTACAGGACGAGGACAACATGTTGAGACAGGACCAGGTACAGGAGGAGGACAACATGTTGAGACATGACCAGGTACAGGAGAGGACCAGGTACAGGAAGAGGAGGACCACATGTTGAGACATGACCAGGTACAGGAGGAGGAGGACAACATGTTGAGACATGACCAGGTACAGGAGGAGGACAACATGTTGAGACAGGACCAGGTACAGGAGGAGGACAACATGTTGAGACATGACCAGGTACAGGAGGAGGAAAACATGTTGAGACATGACCAGGTACAGGAGAGGACCAGGTACAGGAGGAGGAGGACCACATGTTGAGACATGACCAGGTACAGGAAGAGGACAACATGTTGAGACATGACCAGGTACAGGAAGAGGACAACATGTTGAGACAGGACCAGGTACAGGAAGAGGACAACATGTTGAGACAGGACCAGGTACAGGAGGAGGACCACATGTTGAGACATGACCAGGTACAGGAGAGGACCAGGTACAGGAGGAGGAGGACCACATGTTGAGACAGGACCAGGTACAGGAGGAGGACAACATGTTGAGACAGGACCAGGTACAGGAAGAGGACAACATGTTGAGACATGACCAGGTACAAGAGGAGGACAACATGTTGAGACATGACCAGGTACAGGAGGAGGACAACATGTTGAGGCAGGACCAGGTACAGGAAGAGGACAACATGTTGAGACATGACCAGGTACAGGAGAGGACCAGGTACAGGAAGAGGACAACATGTTGAGACATGACCAGGTACAAGAGGAGGACAACATGTTGAGACATGACCAGGTACAGGAGGAGGACAACATGTTGAGACAGGACCAGGTACAGGAGGAGGACAACATGTTGAGACATGACCAGGTACAGGAGAGGACCAGGTACAGGAAGAGGAGGACCACATGTTGAGACATGACCAGGTACAGGAGGAGGAGGACAACATGTTGAGACATGACCAGGTACAGGAGGAGGACAACATGTTGAGACAGGACCAGGTACAGGACGAGGACAACATGTTGAGACAGGACCAGGTACAGGAAGAGGACAACATGTTGAGACAGGACCAGGTACAGGAGGAGGACAACATGTTGAGACAGGACCAGGTACAGGAGGAGGACAACATGTTGAGACAGGACCAGGTACAGGAGGAGGACAACATGTTGAGACATGACCAGGTACAGGAGAGGACCAGGTACAGGAAGAGGAGGACCACATGTTGAGACATGACCAGGTACAGGAGGAGGAGGACAACATGTTGAGACATGACCAGGTACAGGAGGAGGACCAGGTACAGGAAGAGGACAACATGTTGAGACAGGACCAGGTACAGGACGAGGACAACATGTTGAGACATGACCAGGTACAGGACGAGGACAACATGTTGAGACAGGACCAGGTACAGGAGGAGGACAACATGTTGAGACATGACCAGGTACAGGAGAGGACCAGGTACAGGAAGAGGAGGACCACATGTTGAGACATGACCAGGTACAGGAGGAGGAGGACAACATGTTGAGACATGACCAGGTACAGGAGGAGGACAACATGTTGAGACAGGACCAGGTACAGGAGGAGGACAACATGTTGAGACATGACCAGGTACAGGAGGAGGACAACATGTTGAGACATGACCAGGTACAGGAGAGGACCAGGTACAGGAGGAGGAGGACCACATGTTGAGACATGACCAGGTACAGGACGAGGACAACATGTTGAGACAGGACCAGGTACAGGAAGAGGACAACATGTTGAGACAGGACCAGGTACAGGAAGAGGACAACATGTTGAGACAGGACCAGGTACAGGAAGAGGACAACATGTTGAGACATGACCAGGTACAGGAAGAGGACAACATGTTGAGACAGGACCAGGTACAGGAGGAGGACAACATGTTGAGACAGGACCAGGTACAGGAGGAGGACAACATGTTGAGACATGACCAGGTACAGGAGAGGACCAGGTACAGGAAGAGGAGGACCACATGTTGAGACATGACCAGGTACAGGAGGAGGAGGACAACATGTTGAGACATGACCAGGTACAGGAGGAGGACCAGGTACAGGAAGAGGACAACATGTTGAGACAGGACCAGGTACAGGACGAGGACAACATGTTGAGACAGGACCAGGTACAGGAAGAGGACAACATGTTGAGACAGGACCAGGTACAGGAGGAGGACAACATGTTGAGACAGGACCAGGTACAGGAGGAGGACAACATGTTGAGACATGACCAGGTACAGGAGAGGACCAGGTACAGGAAGAGGAGGACCACATGTTGAGACATGACCAGGTACAGGAGGAGGAGGACAACATGTTGAGACATGACCAGGTACAGGAGGAGGACAACATGTTGAGACAGGACCAGGTACAGGAGGAGGAGGACAACATGTTGAGACATGACCAGGTACAGGAGGAGGACAACATGTTGAGACAGGACCAGGTACAGGAGGAGGACAACATGTTGAGACATCACCAGGTACAGGAGAGGACCAGGTACAGGAAGAGGAGGACCACATGTTGAGACATGACCAGGTACAGGAGGAGGAGGACAACATGTTGAGACATGACCAGGTACAGGAGGAGGACCAGGTACAGGAGGAGGACAACATGTTGAGACATGACCAGGTACAGGAGAGGACCAGGTACAGGAAGAGGAGGACCACATGTTGAGACATGACCAGGTACAGGAGGAGGAGGACAACATGTTGAGACATGACCAGGTACAGGAGGAGGACCAGGTACAGGAGGAGGACCAGGTACAGGAGGAGGAGGACAACATGTTGAGACATGACCAGGTACAGGAGAGGACCAGGTACAGGAGGAGGAGGACAACATGTTGAGACATGACCAGGTACAGGAAGAGGAGGACCACATGTTGAGACATGACCAGGTACAGGAGGAGGAGGACAACATGTTGAGACATGACCAGGTACAGGAGGAGGACAACATGTTGAGACAGGACCAGGTACAGGAGGAGGAGGACAACATGTTGAGACATGACCAGGTACAGGAGGAGGACAACATGTTGAGACAGGACCAGGTACAGGAGGAGGAGGACAACATGTTGAGACAGGACCAGGTACAGGAAGAGGACAACATGTTGAGACAGGACCAGGTACAGGAGGAGGACAACATGTTGAGACAGGACCAGGTACAGGAGGAGGACAACATGTTGAGACATGACCAGGTACAGGAGGAGGACAACATGTTGAGACAGGACCAGGTACAGGAGGAGGACAACATGTTGAGACATGACCAGGTACAGGAGGAGGACAACATGTTGAGACATGACCAGGTACAGGAGAGGACCAGGTACAGGAGGAGGAGGACAACATGTTGAGACATGACCAGGTACAGGAGGAGGACAACATGTTGAGACAGGACCAGGTACAGGAGGAGGACAACATGTTGAGACATGACCAGGTACAGGAGGAGGACAACATGTTGAGACAGGACCAGGTACAGGAGGAGGAGGACAACATGTTGAGACAGGACCAGGTACAGGAAGAGGACAACATGTTGAGACAGGACCAGGTACAGGAGGAGGACAACATGTTGAGACAGGACCAGGTACAGGAGGAGGACAACATGTTGAGACATGACCAGGTACAGGAGGAGGACAACATGTTGAGACAGGACCAGGTACAGGAGGAGGACAACATGTTGAGACATGACCAGGTACAGGAGGAGGACAACATGTTGAGACATGACCAGGTACAGGAGAGGACCAGGTACAGGAGGAGGACAACATGTTGACATACAGATTACACCACATACCAAACACATGTTGACATACAGATTACACCACATACCAAACACATGTTGACATACAGATTAAACACCACATACCAAACACATGTTGACATACAGATTACACCACATACCAAACACATGTTGACATACAGATTAAACACGACATACCAAACACATGTTGACATACAGATTACACCGCATACCAAACACATGTTGACATACAGATTACACCACATACCAAACACATGTTGACATACAGATTACACCGCATACCAAACACATGTTGACATACAGATTACACCGCATACCAAACACATGTTGACATACAGATTACACCACATACCAAACACATGTTGACATACAGATTACACCACATACCAAACACATGTTGACATACAGGTTAAACACTGCATACCAAATACATGTTGACATACAGATTAAACACCACATACCAAACACATGTTGACATACAGATTACACCACATACCAAACACATGTTGACATTCAGATTACACCGCATACCAAACACATGTTGACATACAGATTACACCACATACCAAACACATGTTGACATACAGATTACACCACATACCAAACACATGTTGACATACAGATTACACCGCATACCAAATACATGTTGACATTCAGATTACACCACATACCAAACACATGTTGACATACAGATTACACCACATACCAAACACATGTTGACATACAGATTACACCACATACCAAACACATGTTGACATTCAGATTACACCACATACCAAACACATGTTGACATTCAGATTACACCACATACCAAACACATGTTGACATACAGATTACACCACATACCAAATACATGTTGACATACAGATTAAACACCACATACCAAACACATGTTGACATACAGATTACACCACATACCAAACACATGTTGACATTCAGATTACACCACATACCAAACACATGTTGACATTCAGATTACACCACATACCAAACACATGTTGACATACAGATTACACCACATACCAAATACATGTTGACATACAGATTAAACACCACATACCAAACACATGTTGACATACAGATTACACCACATACCAAACACATCTTGACATACAGATTACACCACATACCAAACACATGTTGACATACAGATTACACCACATACCAAACACATGTTGACATACAGATTACACCACATACCAAACACATGTTGTGATGGAACATCTATATAAAGGTAGCCTAGCAGTTAGCGCATTGGGCCAGTAACCTAAAGGTCTCTGGTTCAAATCCCTGAGCTGACAAGGTGACAAAAAAACGGTCAATGTGCCCTTGAGCAAGGCACTTAACCCTAATTGTCTCAGGGGGAGTTGGGATATGCAACAAAACACATTTCCAATTCACACACGCGTATAATACACACGGGTACATTAGTGAAATAGGACAAATATAAGCACCCACCAAATGCTGATTATTATTATGGCCAGACATTGGACTATATCTGCTTCTACACTGGGTTAAGGCTGCTTTAATGGAGACTGCCTTAAAGAATACATGCAGGACAGTGAGATGAGCTACAGTGCTGTACCTTGAGGCGAGTCTCCAGAGTCCTGCGGAGCTGTCTGCTGACTGGCTGGTACTGGAGCAGCTGTCGGACCTCCAGGGTATCAGGACAGCTCAGCACGGGCCTGAAGGCCTCAGAAACAGGCTTCTCTCTCAGGGTCAGACCCCGGCCCAGGGTGGTCCCGAACGGAGGACCTGGCGTCTTCCTCTGGGGGGGGGGGGGTTTACAGTAGATGTTTAAAGAATATGTTTTTAGGGCATAAAGTAGTTTATTATTTATTTATTTAAATGTTAAGGTATCAAAATCATCAAACCCTATGACTAAAGTGTGTTTTGACCATGTATAAAATTACCTTAAATTCAAGTACACGTGAAAACTAGCATGATTTGCTAATACTTTATCCGTCTATTTCAACTGCATTTTTTCTTTGATTTTCTCAGTCTACCTCTACTGAGGGGAAGTTGTCCCAGCGACGGGACTGGAGGTTGGTGGGGATGATGTCCTTGTTTTGTTTCTGGATGACCCATCTGGACCACACGTCCTGACGAGAGGGTCTCAGCACCGTTATACCCAGCACACCTGCAGGACAGGGAGGAGACCACAGACGTGTCTATGGGTAAACAAGGAGGAAACAGGTCTATGGAGGTAGAGTAATAAACAGAATCCTACCCTGTAGGCCTGGGAGGGGTTCTTTAAGCAGGGCGACAGCAGGGTCAGAGTAGTCCTCATACAGACGTTCCTCTACTGTCTGAGAGTACAGCAGCTCTGTGCCTGTACCATCCTCATGGGCCATGAACAACCTGTTTATTATGGATATAGAGGATGAGACAGTACCCATCATGCTTCAGCCCAGCTGGAACACTAAAAGGGTTAAAAGGTGCCTGGGGGACATTGGAATGAAAAAGGAGTTACACTGTACAGATGAGGAGCAGAGTTACTGAAGCCTACCTGGGAATGTGGACTTTACGTCCAATAGGATGCTTGGCCAGCTCTCTCTCTTCTGGCAGCCCTCCCTCCTCCTCCATCTCCTCCTCCTCCACTCTGCTGTCCAGAGGGCTAGAGATCTCCACTGATGCCTGGCCATCCTTCATCACCTGCACACAGGACCATTTGATACACTGTCACTATAACTCCACCATGCCCTACACATGCACTACACATGCCCTACACATGCCCTACACATGCCCTAGGAATCCTACAGGGATGTTTCCTAATTCACTTTGTCAAACAAGTTTTCAAAATGAACATTTCTAGGGCTTGCAGAGTTCAGTGTATCGTACGATAATCCTCTGAATATTTGGCCTGATGGGAAAACAAACTGGCTGGAATCTCACCCTATTCCTTATATAGTGCACAAGCCTTATGCCCTGGTCCCAGATCTGTTTGTGCTGTCTTGCCAACTCCTATGGTCATCATCAAGCCAAATGGCAAGACAACACAAACAGATCTGGGACCAGGCTATAAGAAGGGAACAGGGGTGTCATATGGGACGTGTTTAGAGCCGACCCACCTGGAAGAGGTTCCCGTGGTGGTCTGTGACCTCACACAGTGTGTCTGAGGTAAAGGTGTGGTTCATCCTGTAGCTGCCTGGCTGCTCTCTGGGACTCCAGCTGGCTAGACTCAGGGTTGGGCTGTGTTCAGGGTCTGACGTGTACACACAACTACCGTCCTGGTTGATGAACAGCAGACCTACACTGGACGGGTACACCTAGAGGGCACATGGGGACACGGAGAGTCACCTAGACTGAATAGAGCTCCTCAGAACACAGTCATTTACTAGACTCATGAAAGGAAGCTTGGATCTTCTCCTCCGATGCTCTCCACGTTATGAGAAGGAGGTGGGAAGACGACGGGAGGAATGGAGGAGGGACTTTTAACATTCACCCCCGGTTTCTCTTACTTGGTACGCTCCGTTGCAGGTGGCGGTGACGACGCTCCCGTCTCCAAAGAACACGTTGCAGGACCTGTCCTCGTCGAACATGGTTACCGTGGCAAACCCCAGCCGCTCCACCATCACCACCTTCTCCTTATGACAGACACTGCTGCTGGACCTCTCCCCTGGTAACACAATGTATACATTATCACACCATGAACTATCCTTCCTACACACACCGCTGCTTGGACCTCTCCCCTGGTAACACAATGTATACATTATCACACCATGAACTATCCTTCCTACACACACTGTTGTCTCTCCCCTGGTAACACATAATACACACTACTAATGTATCAGACCAGGTAGCAGTTAGTAGTATAGCCTTTAACCTGTATCAGACCAGGTAGCAGTTAGTAGTATAGCCTTTAACCTGTATCAGACCAGGTAGCAGTTAGTAGTATAACCTTTAACCTGTATCAGACCAGGTAGCAGTTAGTAGTATAGCCTTTAACCTGTATCAGACCAGGTAGCAATTAGTAGTATAGCCTTTAACCTGTATCAGACCAGGTAGCAGTTAGTAGTATAACCTTTAACCTGTATCAGACCAGGTAGCAGTTAGTAGTATAGCCTTTAACCTGTATCAGACCAGGTAGCAATTAGTAGTATAGCCTTTAACCTGTATTTTTTTATTTATTATTTTACCTTTATTTAACTAGGCAAGTCAGTTAAAAGAACAAATTCTTATTTACAATGACAGCCTAGGAACAGTGGGTTAACTGCCTTGTTCAGGGGCAAAACGACAGATTTTTACCTTGTCAGCTCGGGGATTCGATCTTGCAACCTTTCGGTTACTGGCCCAACGCTCTAACCACTAGGCTACCTGCCACCCCGATCAGACCAGTATCAGACCAGGTAGCAGTTAGTAGTATAGTCTTTAACCTGTATCAGACCAGGTAGCAATTAGTAGTATAGTCTTTAACCTGTATCAGACCAGGTAGCAGTTAGTAGTATAGCCTTTAACCTGTATCAGACCAGGTAGCAATTAGTAGTATAGTCTTTAACCTGTATCAGACCAGGTAGCAGTTAGTAGTATAGCCTTTAACCTGTATCAGACCAGGTAGCAGTTAGTAGTATAGTCTTTAACCTGTATCAGACCAGGTAGCAGTTAGTAGTATAGCCTTTAACCTGTATCAGACCAGGTAGCAGTTAGTAGTATAGTCTTTAACCTGTATCAGACCAGGTAGCAGTTAGTAGTATAGCCTTTAACCTGTATCAGACCAGGTAGCAATTAGTAGTATAGCCTTTAACCTGTATCAGATCATTTAGCAGTTAGTATGATAGCCTTTAACCTGTATCAGATCATTTAGCAGTTAGTATGATAGCCTTTAACCTGTATCAGATCATTTAGCAGTTAGTATGATAGCCTTTAACCTGTATCAGATCATTTAGCAGTTAGTATGATAGCCTTTAACCTGTGTGAATGTGTTCCTGGGACCAGCCACTGAGAGGCTCTCTCTCCTGGTACAGGGTTAGAGTTAGGGTTAGGGGTGTTGGGTACCTGTGTTAATGTGTTCCTGGGACCAGCCACTGAGAGCCTCTCTCTCCTGGTACAGGGTTAGAGTTAGGGTTAGGGGTGTTGGGTACCTGTGTGAATGTGTTCCTGGGACCAGCCACTGAGAGCCTCTCTCTCCTGGTACAGGGTTATAGTTAGGGTTAGGGGTGTTGGGTACCTGTGTTAATGTGTTCCTGGGACCAGCCACTGAGAGCCTCTCTCTCCTGGTACAGGGTTAGAGTTAGGGTTAGGGGTGTTGGGTACCTGTGTTAATGTGTTCCTGGGACCAGCCACTGAGAGCCTCTCTCTCCTGGTACAGGGTTATAGTTAGGGTTAGGGGTGTTGGGTACCTGTGTGAATGTGTTCCTGGGACCAGCCACTGAGAGCCTCTCTCTCCTGGTACAGGGTTATAGTTAGGGTTAGGGGTGTTGGGTACCTGTGTGAATGTGTTCCTGGGACCAGACACTGAGAGCCTCTCTCTCCTGGTACAGGGTAGTGATCCTGGTTCCGTCTGCATGGTCGACGATCATCGTCCCGTCTCTGTCCAGCACAGACATCACCTTGTCCTCCCGCGTGATCACAACCTGCTCACACAGAGGCAAGGCAGAAGAGCTACTTTTACATATCACATGTGTAGGACGTCAAAATGTTGACACCTTCAGAGTATCAGCTAACCAACCATTTGGGACTTTTGCAAAGGTCGTGAGAAAACTAAAATGTGTTATTAACAACCACGATGTTAGCAAATCATGTTGCTGGTTCGTATGCTCACAGTTTGGCTGACAGGGTCTGTGGCTCTGAAGGCCAAGACCGGGCCAGGGTCTGTGGTCTGGTCCCCCATGGTGGCTACTCTGTGTCCGGAGGGGCTGGTGGTGACCCAACAGACCCCCTGTCCGCCCTGGGTCTGGCCTGACGACCTCTGCTCCTCCCTGGGCTCTGGGTCACTCTGACTCTGGTCAGCCCCCAGGCTCTGCTTGGAACCCAGCTTACCTGCCCACACACATAACTCCTCATATCCCCTTTGTCTTTCTCAAGCACCGATACTCAACAACACAAAAGGTTGTGAAGCCAATAGATTTCAGACTGACACAGTAAAAGTCTAATAGGAAGACAAATGAAATATACAGTACCAGTCTAAAGTTTGGACACACCTACCCTTTTCCGGGGTTTTGTTTATTTTTACTTTGTAGGATAACAGTGAAGACATCAAAACTATTAAATAACACATATGGAATCATGTAGTAACCAAAAAAGTGTTAAACAAATCAAAATATATTTCATATTTTAGATTCTTCAAAGTAGCCACCCTTTGCCTTGATGACAGCTTTGCACACTTTGGCATTCTCTCAACCAGCTTCATGAGGAGTTATTTTCCAACAGTCTTGAAGGAGTTCCCACATGCGCTGAGCACTTGTTGGCTGCTTTTCCTTCACTCTGCAGTCCAACTCATCAGTAAACCATCTCAATTGGTTTGAGATCGGGTGATTGTGGAGGCCAGGTCATCTGATACAGCACTTCATCACTCTCCTTTGTCAAATAGACCTTACACAGTCTGGAGGTGTGGTTTGGGCCATTGTCCTGTTTGAAAAAACAAATGATAGTCCCACTAAGCGCAAACCAGATGGTATGGTGTATCGCTGCAGAATGCTGTGGTAGCCATGCTGGTTAAGTGTGCCTTGAATTCTAAATAAATCACAGACAGTGCCACCAGCAAAGCATCCCCACACCATCACGCCTCCTCCTCCATGCTTCACGGTGGGAACCACACATGCTGAGATAATCCGTTCACCTACTCTACGTCTCACAAAGACACGACGGTTGGAACCAAAAATATCAAATTTGGACTCAGATCAAATGTCAGATTTCCGCTGGTCTAATGTCCCTTGTTCGTGTTTCTTGGCCCAAGCAAGTCTCTTCTTCTTATTGGTGTCCTTTAGTAGTGGCTGGTAACTCTAATGAACTTATCCTACATCAGAGGTAACTCTGCGTCTTCCTTTCCTGTAGCGGTCCTCATGAGAGCCAGTTTCATCATAGCGCTTGATGGTTTTTGCGACTGCACTTGAAGAAACTTTAAAAAGTTATTGAAATGTTCCATATTGACTGACCTTCATGTCTTAAAGTAATGATGGACTGTCATTTCTCTTTGCTTATTTTAGCTGTTCTTGCCATAATATGGACTTGGTCTTTTACCAAATAGGGCTATCTTCTGTATATCACCCCTACCTTGTCACAACACAACTGATTGGCTCAAACGCATTAAGGAAAGAAATTCCACAAATGAACTTTCAACAATGCACACCTGTTAATTGAAATGCATTGCAGGTGACTACCTCATGAACCTGGTTGAGAGAATGCCAAGAGTGTGCAAAGCTGCCATCAAGGCAAAGGGTGGCTACTTTGAAGAATCTTAAACAGAAAATATATTTTGATCTGTTTAACACTTTTTTGGTTACTACATGATTCCATATGTGTTATTTCATAGTTGTGATGTCTTCACTATTATTCTACAATGTAGAAAAAAAGTACAAATAAGGAAAAACCCATGGAATAAGTAGGTTTTGACTGGTTCTGTATAAAAGACCAAAGGATCTAAATCAAGGTCCATATGATTTGTTAGAGATGTGACTACCCTTCTTGTCCTTGCTGTCTTTTCTCTCTGGTATCGCAGTCTCCTTCACTACCTCTTCCTCCTTAGCAGGGGCTTCAGGGGGAGATGAGATGATGGGTCCTGAGTCTGTACTGCTACTGACTGAACCGTCTGCAAACAGCACCTACGCAGAGACAGGGAGGAGCTTAATGTGTGTATGTGTGTGTTTGTGTATTGTGTGTGTGTGTGTGTGTGTGTGTGTGTGTGTGTGTGTGTGTGTGTGTGTGTGTGTGTGTGTGTGTGTGTGTGTGTGTGTGTGTGTGTGTGCGTGCGTGTGTTGTGTTTGCCAGTACCTGTGTTGATCCGTCTCTCATGTACTTGACCACGGTGCCCTGACCAGTGATGACCCTAGACAGCTCACTGTGTAACGATGGGTCTGTGAGGTGAGGCTCCCTACTGTCACTGCAGTGTAGGGGGAAACTCTGTCTCACCAACACACACTGACCCTCTGGAGTACTGCCTACAGTAACCAAAACTACAGTTACACATACACTGTCTGGACACACACACACACACACACACACACACACACACACACACACACACACACACACACACACACACACACACACACACACACACACACACACTGACCGTCTGTATCATCACTGAGGAACTGCAGCAGCAGACCACTGGGGGTGGAGACGTTTAGTCTCTGGAACGGAGCACTGCCAGCTAATGCAGCCTGACCCACACACTCTCTGGTCTGGCAGGGGACAACACAGCCAGACACATGAAGGGAATAACAGACAGCAGGTACGTCAACAGGAAGAACATAGACGACGAAAACATACCGTTGTAATACTGATATCAATGATATTACATTATCAACAACAAAACAGTACAACTGAACAGACGCTGTGGAAACTAAATGTATCTGTTGGTGACGGTGGATAGTATGGATCCACCTGCTCCTCTTCCTCTCTGTGTGTTGGAGACGTGTTGGTCTCTTTGGACGGCTGCACCCCCTTGGCGCTGTGGGAGGAGTTGAGTTTCTTCCGGGACAATGAGGAGGAGAGGAGGGTCGAGGGGACGGGGGAGAGACTGGAGTCTGTGGGCATGTCCAGATCAGAGTCCTGACCAGCCTCCATCTCACCTACAGACACGTCAACAACCAGACTGTTACCGTAGTCACCTTAAAGCTAGACATCACCACACACAAGATAGGGACCATACTAGGTCCCCATAACAGGAACAGTACACCACGTGGTTTAATGACAGAGAAACAGACAGCATCAGTGTAAGGTGTTCACCCTGCTCCCCTGTTGGGCCGTAGTGACTGTAGGAGAGGTGGATGCCGCTGTCCAGCACAGCTGAGAAGGAGCCCAGCCTAACACTCTTATTGGTGGTGCTCTGTGTCTCCATGGGAACCGCGTCCTTTGGGCTCTCCTCCTGGTGTCTGTTTGGCTGGGTGATGTGGCTGTAGAAATGATGCTTGTCCTTCATCACACACACCTTGATGAGCGTCGACCCTGGAAATAGAACATCAGCTATGGCTATGTTTACACAGGCTAACACTAATTGGTCTTTTGACCAATCACATCAGATCTTTTCACATCAGATCTTTTTCAGAGCTGATCTGATTGGTCAAAAGACCAATTAGTGGGGGGAAAAGATCAGAATTGGGCTGCCTGTGTAAATGCAGCCTTAGAGAATTAACGTGTGAATAAAAGAGAGCGAAAGTATGTATCGTAATAGTGGTGTGTGTTCACCCTGGACAAAGTGGATGGTCTCCACCTGGATGTGGCCTCCGTCAGAGGGGAATAGGGAGTGGACCTGGCCTGAGACCTGGATCAGCTGTCCCTCCATGCTGTAGCCAGTGAATCCCTACACACACACACACACACACACACACACACACACACACACACACACACACACACACACACACACACACACACACACACACACACACACACACACACACACACACACACACACACACACACACAGTATTTAACATTTTTAAAAAGGTCAGCATTCTGTTGATATTGTTGCAGCAGATACTTTTTGGGTGAAAGGCAACATGCCATAACAGCCCAGTAAAACATGATCTATCTAGTATCTGCTGGGACTATATCACCATATCTCCTCAACCAGAAAACCAGTTTACAACCACATGATCTATCTAGTATCTGCTGGGACTATATCACCATATCTCCTCAACCAGAAAACCAGTTTACAACCACATGATCTATCTAGTATCTGCTGGGACTATATCACCATATCTCCTCAACCAGAAAACCAGTTTACAACCACATGATCTATCTAGTATCTGCTGGGACTATATCACCATATCTCCTCAACCAGAAAACCAGTTTACAACCACATGATCTATCTAGTATCTGCTGGGACTATATCACCATATCTCCTCAACCAGAAAACCAGTTTACAACCACATGATCTATCTAGTATCTGCTGGGACTATATCACCATATCTCCTCAACCAGAAAACCAGTTTACAACCACATGATCTATCTAGTATCTGCTGGGACTATATCACCATATCTCCTCAACCAGAAAACCAGTTTACAACCACATGATCTATCTAGTATCTGCTGGGACTATATCACCATATCTCCTCAACCAGAAAACCAGTTTACAACCACATGATCTATCTAGTATCTGCTGGGACTATATCACCATATCTCCTCAACCAGAAAACCAGTTTACAACCACATGATCTATCTAGTATCTGCTGGGACTATATCACCATATCTCCTCAACCAGAAAACCAGTTTACAACCACAGAATGATGTCATTATGAAGGTGGAATGCCATATTTTGCCTTTAAAGGGTGTTTATAGACTCACAGTGAAGACGTCGGTGGGCGACTGCAGCTTTGCTCTCTGTTCTCCAGGGGTCCCCACAGCCAGGTCAGGGGTCTTACTCACGTCCTCCCTGCTCTTCTTAGTGGTGGAGGGGGTAGTTTTCTTGTTCTCCTTGGACGAGTCGGCTCGCTCCGCTCCCTTCCCTCCTTTTTCTTTCTTAGCTTTCTTCACTTGTTCCTCCTCCTTCTGTCTGTTCTGCTCCATCTTCCACGCCTGGAGAGAGATGATTTGTATAGAACACCACCAGCACAGTTACAATCATCAGAATGTATTAAAGATACTGATAAAATGAATCACACTATAAAACGGGGTGGAAGACAGCAAGACAGAGTCCGTTACTTTGAGCGAGTCTTCTCTGATGTACTGGTCTGGAGGACCTTCCTCTGGGATAGGAGACTTGGCTGGGGAGGCTTCAGGAACACAGGGACACAACGTTTACATCACAGGGGGACTGTAGCACTGTGACTACTAGTACTACTCTTAGTGCTTTGATGTTTTTCATCTATCCTCATTTATGTATCCGTGTTAATGAGTATGTATGTTATACCAATGGATTTCAGCCTGTTTTGACTGATATTTGGCTTCCTTACTTGCCGTGTGTTTTGGCGAGACAGTGCTCTTCTTGGTGCCCTTAGCCGACTCTGCCCTGCCTTTCTCTGAGGAGTCAGACGGGGTGGGCACTCTCAGCTTCTCTGCCTCTCTCTTGGCCTGCAGAGCTAGACACTTCACCTCCTCCTCCTTGGTCCAGTCAGATATAGAGTTGGCCACATGCTCAAGGTACTTCCTGACGACAGAGAGGGAACGGTGGAAAGCGTTCGGATTTGAATAAATACAATCCTAAACAGTACCCAGAGTCTAATGTACTCTGTACTTTTATCGTTTTGTGACACAAAAAGAAATCAACAAAATGGGTTTGAAGAAAATATATATCCAACTGTCAAACAACTGATTTGTAGCAAATGTGAAATTTGCTATATATATATATTTTTTAACAGCTGTACCTGAACCCGACATTGGTGTGGAGGGCCATGTCCCATAATTCCTTGCACTGGCGTTGAGGGCTAATGGGATTGTGACAGACGATGAACAGGGTGTTGTCCAGACTACCACAGAAGGTGTCCATGCAGCGGTAGGACTGAGAGGCAGACTGGAGAATCTACAGCAAGACAACAGGGGGGTTACAAGATCATGTCGTGGTTGTTTCCCTACTCTCTGTGTTCCCTAAGGATCACAAATGGTCACAAAAATGAGCCAGAAATCAGAAGGCAAATAGCTACAATAAATGTGAGTATTGATTCATGTTGACCTGGGGAAAGACATTGGCATTGTGGTGCTCAGTATAGTGCCAGTCACTGAGCGATCGCATCTGGCTTCTCTGGATCTCAGTCACATCTACCACATCAGACAAACTCTCCTCTGATTCATCCTGGTGGTGGAACACTTTAACTGTAGAGGAAACATGTTTCATTAGTTATTACGGCAAAGATACAAAGAGAGGAACAATGAGATATATCAGATCATAATAAACAGCCTGGTTGCAGATCTGTTGGTGCAGTCTTGACAACTCTATTGCTATCAGACCAACACATCTGGTAGTAGACTAGTCTGGATTCAGACCAACACATCTGGTAGTAGACTAGTCTGGATTCAGACCAACAGATCTGGTAGTAGACTAGTCTGGATTCAGACCAACAGATCTGGTAGTAGACTAGTCTGGATTCAGACCAACACATCTGGTAGTAGACTAGTCTGGATTCAGACCAACACATCTGGTAGTAGACTAGTCTGGATTCAGACCAACACATCTGGTAGTAGACTAGTCTGGATTCAGACCAACAGATCTGGTAGTAGACTAGTCTGGATTCAGACCAACACATCTGGTAGTAGACTAGTCTGGATTCAGACCAACACATCTGGTAGTAGACTAGTCTGGATTCAGACCAACAGATCTGGTAGTAGACTAGTCTGGATTCAGACCAACAGATCTGGTAGTAGACTAGTCTGGATTCAGACCAACACATCTGGTAGTAGACTAGTCTGGATTCAGACCAACACATCTGGTAGTAGACTAGTCTGGATTCAGACCAACAGATCTGGTAGTAGACTAGTCTGGATTCAGACCAACAGATCTGGTAGTAGACTAGTCTGGATTCAGACCAACAGATCTGGTAGTAGACTAGTCTGGATTCAGACCAACAGATCTGGTAGTAGACTAGTCTGGATTCAGACCAACAGATCTGGTAGTAGACTAGTCTGGATTTAGACCAACACATCTGGTAGTAGACTAGTCTGGATTCAGACTAACACATCTGGTAGTAGACTAGTCTGGATTCAGACCAACAGATCTGGTAGTATACTAGTCTGGATTCAGACCAACAGATCTGGTAGTAGACTAGTCTGGATTCAGACCAACACATCTGGTAGTAGACTAGTCTGGATTCAGACCAACAGATCTGGTAGTAGACTAGTCTGGATTCAGACCAACAGATCTGGTAGTAGACTAGTCTGGATTCAGACCAACAGATCTGGTAGTAGACTAGTCTGGATTCAGACCAACAGATCTGGTAGTATACTAGTCTGGATTCAGACCAACAGATCTGGTAGTAGACTAGTCTGGATTCAGACCAACAGATCTGGTAGTAGACTAGTCTGGATTCAGACCAACAGATCTGGTAGTAGACTAGTCTGGATTCAGACCAACACATCTGGTAGTAGACTAGTCTGGATTCAGACCAACACATCTGGTAGTAGACTAGTCTGGATTCAGACCAACAGATCTGGTAGTAGACAAGTCTGGATTCAGACCAACACATCTGGTAGTATACTAGTCTGGATTCAGACCAACACATCTGGTAGTATACTAGTCTGGATTCAGACCAACAGATCTGGTAGTAGACTAGTCTGGATTCAGACCAACAGATCTGGTAGTATACTAGTCTGGATTCAGACCAACAGATCTGGTAGTAGACAAGTCTGGATTTAGACCAACACATCTGGTAGTAGACTAGTCTGGATTCAGACTAACACATCTGGTAGTAGACTAGTCTGGATTCAGACCAACAGATCTGGTAGTAGACTAGTCTGGATTCAGACCAACAGATCTGGTAGTAGACAAGTCTGGATTCAGACCAACACATCTGGTAGTAGACTAGTCTGGATTCAGACCAACACATCTGGTAGTAGACTAGTCTGGATTCAGACCAACAGATCTGGTAGTATACTAGTCTGGATTCAGACCAACAGATCTGGTAGTATACTAGTCTGGATTCAGACCAACAGATCTGGTAGTAGACTAGTCTGGATTCAGACCAACACATCTGGTAGTAGACTAGTCTGGATTCAGACCAACAGATCTGGTAGTAGACAAGTCTGGATTCAGACCAACAGATCTGGTAGTAGACTAGTCTGGATTCAGACCAACACATCTGGTAGTAGACTAGTCTGGATTCAGACCAACACATCTGGTAGTAGACTAGTCTGGATTCAGACCAACAGATCTGGTAGTAGACTAGTCTGGATTCAGACCAACACATCTGGTAGTAGACTAGTCTGGATTCAGACCAACAGATCTGGTAGTAGACTAGTCTGGATTCAGACCAACAGATCTGGTAGTAGACTAGTCTGGATTCAGACCAACAGATCTGGTAGTATACTAGTCTGGATTCAGACCAACAGATCTGGTAGTAGACTAGTCTGGATTCAGACCAACAGATCTGGTAGTAGACTAGTCTGGATTCAGACCAACACATCTGGTAGTAGACTAGTCTGGATTCAGACTAACACATCTGGTAGTAGACTAGTCTGGATTCAGACCAACAGATCTGGTAGTAGACTAGTCTGGATTCAGACCAACAGATCTGGTAGTAGACTAGTCTGGATTCAGACTAACACATCTGGTAGTAGACTAGTCTGGATTCAGACCAACAGATCTGGTAGTAGACTAGTCTGGATTCAGACCAACACATCTGGTAGTAGACTAGTCTGGATTCAGACCAACAGATCTGGTAGTAGACTAGTCTGGATTCAGACCAACAGATCTGGTAGTATACTAGTCTGGATTCAGACCAACACATCTGGTAGTAGACTAGTCTGGATTCAGACCAACAGATCTGGTAGTAGACTAGTCTGGATTCAGACCAACAGATCTGGTAGTAGACTAGTCTGGATTCAGACCAACAGATCTGGTAGTAGACTAGTCTGGATTCAGACCAACACATCTGGTAGTAGACTAGTCTGGATTCAGATCAATATGTGTCACAGTACATTTTTATTTGTTAATAAATGTCACCAAAGTTTTTAACACGCGATTGCATTTAAGATGGTTATTTGTTGCGTAATGACTGGGCTTCCAACATCACTTCAGTAACCTACAGGCTTGTTGAGGAGCTACTGCTGTTGTCTGACAGGTGGTAGGATATTCATCTCCTCAAACTAGTCTCTGTATGCTGTGCGCCTGTGATAAATAAGATGCATGACAACTAATGAAAATACACAAGCGGCAATTAAATTCCACTAAATTATGCAAATTAACCTATAGAACGATAAGCATGACCGGTCCAATGAATTTTCGGCGGCTAACCGATTAACGGTTAAGCGTTAACATCCCTAGTGTCAGAGTTCATAGAACGTCTGTACCTTGTGTCTTGTTGATGTGTCTGAGGGAGTTCTTGGCGAAGCAGACAGGGTCGTCCCAGGGCAGGCAGGTAGGTTGAGGGGAACCAGCAGAGGTCAGTAGGCCCCCCTCCTCCAGCTGGGTCAGGGGCATGCTCTCAAACACAAACTGTCTGACCACTCTCTCCACCTCCGGCCAGCTCAGAGACTCTGTAAAGACACCCATCAGAACAACACAGGGGGTTGGTGGCAATTTAATTTGGGAGGACAGGCTCGTGGTAATGGCTGGAGTGCAATAGGTGGAATTCCATTTGCTTCGTTCCAGCCATTATTATGAGCCGTCCTCCCCTCAGAAGCCTCCACGTTGGACTTAGTAAAATCTGTCGTTCTGCCCCAGTTAACCCACTGTTCCTAGGCCGTCATTGAAAATAAGAATTTGTTCTTAACTGACATGCATAGTTAAATAAAGGTAAAATAAAAACAATTAAATATGGATAGGTATAGAGCTATCCATATAGCCTTAGCCAAATACATTTAAATTCCTGACATTTAATCCTAACAAAAATTCCCTGTCTTAGGTCAGTTTGGATCACCACTTTATTTTAAGAATGTGAAATGTCAGAATAATAGTAGAGAGAATGATTTATTTCAGCTTTTATTTATTTCTTCACATTCACAGTGGGTCAGAAGTTTACATACATTCAATTAGTATTTGATAGCATTGCCTTTAAATTGTTTAACTTGGGTCAAACATTTCGGGTAGCCTTCCACAAGCTTCCCATAATAAGTTGGGTGAATTTTGGCCCATTCCTCCTGACAGAGCAAGTCTAACTGAGTCAGGTTTGTAGGCCTCCTTGCTCGCACACGCTTTCTCAGTTCTGCCCACACATTTTCTATAGGATTGAGGTCCTTTGTGATGGCCACTCCAATACCTTGACTTTGTTGTCCTTAAGCCACTTTGAAAGCTTTAACTTCCTGACTGATGTCTTGAGATGTTGCTTCAATATATCCACATCATTTTCCTTTCTCATGATGCCATCTATTTTGTGAAGTGCACCAGTCCCTCCTGCAGCAAAGCACCCCCACAACCTGATGCTGTCACCCCCGTGCTTCACAGTTGGGATGGTGTTCATCGGCTTGCAAGCCTCCCCCTTTTTCTCAAAACATAACGATTGTCATTATGGCCAAACAGTTCTATTGTTGTTTCATCAGACCAGAGGACATTTCTCCAAAAAGTACGATCTTTGTCCCCATGTGCAGTTGCAAATCGTAGTCTGGCTTTTTTATGGTGGTTTTGGAGCAGTGGCTTCTTCCTTGCTGAGTGGCCTTTCATGTTGTCAATATAGGACTCGTTTAACTGTGGATATAGATACTTTTGTACCTATTTCCTCCAGCATCTTCACAAGGACATTTGCTGTTGTTCTGGGATTGATTTGCACTTTTCGCACCAAAGTACGTTCATCTCTAGGAGACAGAACGCGTCTCCTTCCTGAGCGGTATGACAGCTGCGTGGTCCCATGGTGTTTATACTTGCGTACGATTATTTGTACAGATGAACGTGGTACCTTCAGGCATTTGGAAATTGCTCCCAAGGATGAACCAGACTTGTGGAGGTCTACACTTTCTTTTCTGAGGTCTTGGCTGATTTCTTTTGATTTTCCCATGATGTCAAGCAAAGAGGCACTGAGTTTGAAGGTAGGCCTTGAAATACATTCACAGGTACACCTGCAATTGACTCAAATTATGTCAATTAGCCTATCAGAAGCTTCTAAAGCCACGACATAATTTACTGGAATGTTCCAAGCTGTTTAAAGGCACAGTCAACTTAGTGTATGTAAACTTCTGACCCACTGGAATTGTGATACAGTGAATTATAAGTGAAATAATCTGTCTGTAAACAATTGTTGGAAAAATTACTTGTATCATGCACTAAGTAGATGTCCTAACTGACTTGCCAAAACTATAATCTGTTAACAAGAAATGTGTGGAGTGGTTGAAAAACGAGTTTTAATGACTCCAACCTAAGTGTATGTAAACTTCTGACTTCAACTGTATACAGCAATATGGTATAGAGCTATCCGTTGAAAACTTGATTCAGTCTAGGGGAAGGGGAAGTAATTACCATATTTTTTAAACCTATCAGATTCTTCAGATCTTCAGGAATGCCTAGAGAGTAGGAGGTAGGAGTCTATCTATCTGCATTTCACTCTGCTGATCTAACAGAGCACCGCATTGGTAGTGATAGTACAGTATGGAACCTCTCCTTCCTTATAAAGTAGCCCACAGCTCAGACTCTCCCAGACTATTTATTCAGTCTAACTCTCCGTCTCCTCTCTCTAACATCATGGAGAATGTATTCATCCCACCAGCCAGTAACAGTAGCGACCCACTGGGCACACACTGGTTGAATCAACGTTGTTTACACATCGTTGAATTGACGTCTGTGCCCAGTGGGTAGTCTCATCCCCAGCCCAGAACCAACAAGCCAGGGTGATCATTTAACAGCATCCCACCATCTGTTGGTCTTTAGTGGGACTGTGCTTTGTAATTACCTTGACTAAATACAGGTTGGGCTGCAATAATAACACTACTCAGCACACCTGAGCCACAATGCAATCTGGCTATCACGCTAAATTGGTCTGCATAAAATTCCATAGGCTATAAAAAAACGCAGAGAGCTGTGACTGAGTGTGTGTGTCTGTGTGGTGTGTGTGCGTGTCTGTGTGTCTGTGTGTGTGTTTTGTATATGCATGTGTGTGTGTGTGTGGTGTGTGGCTGTGTGTGAGTATGTGGTGTGGTGTGATGTGTGTGTCTGTGTGAGTGAGTGAGTGTGTGTGTGCAAGGCTGTGTGTAAGTGTGTCTGTGTGTTCTCTCCTCACCGTCGGTGCAGTAGTGTGTGTCTGTGTGTGTGTCTGTGTGTGTCTGTGTGTTCTCTCCTCACCGTCGGTGCAGTAGTGTGTGTCTGTGTGTGTGTCTGTGTGTGTCTGTGTGTTCTCTCCTCACCGTCGGTGCAGTAGTGTGTGAGCTCCTGGATGCGGGCCAGTTTGGTTCTATTTCCACTCAGGGGGCGGACGGAGCGGAGAAGATTCCACACCGGAGTGTTTCTCATCATCTCTGTCTCTGTCTTCACCGCATCAAAGCTGTTATGGACCTGGTATAATACAACACAACACATCCCTCATAGACCGTACCTGGAGGATACAGCTGCTGCTAATTAGAGAGCATGTGTGTGTGTGTGTGTGTGTGTCTGTGTGTGTGTGTGTCTGTGTGTGTGTGTGTCTGTGTGTGTGTGTCTGTGTGTGTGTGTGTGTCTGTGTGTGTGTGTGTGTGTGTGTGTGTGTGTGTGTGTGTGTGTGTGTGTGTGTGTGTGTGTGTGTGTGTGTGTGTGTGTGTGTGTGTGTCTCACAGGCAGGTGGTGCAGTCTCAGGGCTCTCTCGTCATGACAGTTGATCAGTAGAGGTCTCTGGTGCTCAGTGTTCTGCTGGGTGTTCCCCACAGCACCAAACGTCTCCCTCAACGTCTAACAATAAATACATCATACTCTATGTTATGCAGCTCTATACATTGATTGGACAAATCATTAGGAACACTATACTGATTGAAGTGGATTTAACAAGTGACATAAATAAGGGACCAGAGCTTACACCTTGATTCACCTGGTCAGTCTATGTCATGGAAAGAGCAGGTGTTCTTAATGTTTTGTATATTCAGTGTATAATCTCTGTACTGAAAATATTAGCCTCAACTCAAGTCAATTTTGAGGTAGAGAATGACCAAATACACAGTAACAGATTGCAGGTACATTGTATGGTACAGTAATGAAACCATACTATACTGGAGAAACAGTTTAACAGGTATAGATGGTCATGGTGTAGTCTACAGTAATGAAACCATACTATACTGGGGAAACAGTATAACAGGTATAGAGGGTCATGGTGTAGTCTACAGTAATGAAACCATACTATACTGGGGAAACAGTTTAACAGGTATAGAGGGTCATGGTGTAGTCTACAGTAATGAAACCATACTATACTGGAGAAACAGTTTAACAGGTATAGAGGGTCATGGTGTAGTCTACAGTAATGAAACCATACTATACTGGAGAAACAGTTTAACAGGTATAGAGGGTCATGGTGTAGTCTACAGTAATGAAACCATACTATACTGGGGAAACAGTTTAACAGGTATAGAGGGTCATGGTGTAGTCTACAGTAATGAAACCATACTATACTGGGGAAACAGTTTAACAGGTATAGAGGGTCATGGTGTAGTCTACAGTAATGAAACCATACTATACTGGAGAAACAGTTTAACAGGTATAGAGGGTCATGGTGTAGTCTACAGTAATGAAACCATACTATACTGGAGAAACAGTTTAACAGGTATAGAGGGTCATGGTGTAGTCTACAGTAATGAAACCATACTATACTGGAGAAACAGTTTAACAGGTATAGAGGGTCATGGTGTAGTCTACAGTAATGAAACCATACTATACTGGAGAAACAGTTTAACAGGTATAGAGGGTCATGGTGTAGTCTACAGTAATGAAACCATACTATACTGGAGAAACAGTATAACAGGTATAGAGGGTCATGGTGTAGTCTACAGTAATGAAACCATACTATACTGGAGAAACAGTTTAACAGGTATAGAGGGTCATGGTGTAGTCTACAGTAATGAAACCATACTATACTGGAGAAACAGTTTAACAGGTATAGAGGGTCATGGTGTAGTCTACAGTAATGAAACCATACTATACTGGAGAAACAGTATAACAGGTATAGAGGGTCATGGTGTAGTCTACAGTAATGAAACCATACTATACTGGGGAAACAGTATAACAGGTATAGAGGGTCATGGTGTAGTCTACAGTAATGAAACCATACTATACTGGAGAAACAGTTTAACAGGTATAGAGGGTCATGGTGTAGTCTACAGTAATGAAACCATACTATACTGGAGAAACAGTTTAACAGGTATAGAGGGTCATGGTGTAGTCTACAGTAATGAAACCATACTATACTGGAGAAACAGTTTAACAGGTATAGAGGGTCATGGTGTAGTCTACAGTAATGAAACCATACTATACTGGAGAAACAGTTTAACAGGTATAGAGGGTCATGGTGTAGTCTACAGTAATGAAACCATACTATACTGGGGAAACAGTTTAACAGGTATAGATGGTCATGGTGTAGTCTACAGTAATGTACCTTCTTCTCCTGGTCTGAGCGAGGCAGAGACATGACAGCAGACAGCATGTAGTCTGCCAGGCTCTTCTCCAGGCTGTACACTCCCTTCTCTGAGCCTGCTGCAGACAGGGGAGGGATGTCCTGCTCTGTGGCCACCACCTGAACACACACACACCGTTCACACACCGTTCACACACGCACACACACAGAGTCAACTAAAGGAGCTCAACCATTCATCCTCAGGATTCTCTACTTGTCCACTATATATACATATATAATGTCTGGAGTGTCTTTCATGTCAAATCTAAGTCAAGGTATGGAGGAGAATGGTGTTTTCTCAACTACAATACTTCAACGCTGACCTCTGAGGGTAAGACATTACACATGCAGTAATACAATGAACCACATGGATAAAACACAAACAGATCTGAACAACTGTTGTCCTGGTTGACTAGTATGGTGATGATGGTTGGGGCCTACAGTGGAGGACCTGCTCCAATGTAGTATGAACAGAACCTGCTCCAATGTAGTATGAACAGAACCTGCTCCAGTGTAGTATGAACAGAACCTGCTCCAGTGTAGTATGAACAGAACCTGCTCCAGTGTAGTATGAACAGAACCTGCTCCAATGTAGTATGAACAGAACCTGCTCCAATGTAGTATGAACAGAACCTGCTCCAGTGTAGTATGAACAGAACCTGCTCCAGTGTAGTATGAACAGAACCTGCTCCAGTGTAGTATGAAGGGAAATGAACCTACTCCAGTGTAGTATGAACAGAACCTGCTCCACTGTAGTATGAACAGAACAGAACCTGCTCCAGTGTAGTATGAACAGAACCTGCTCCAGTGTAGTATGAACAGAACCTGCTCCAGTGTAGTATGAACAGAACCTGCTCCAGTGTAGTATGAACAGAACCTGCTCCAGTGTAGTATGAACAGAACCTGCTCCAGTGTAGTATGAACAGAACCTGCTCCAGTGTAGTATGAAGGGAAATGAACCTACTCCAGTGTAGTATGAACAGAACCTGCTCCAATGTAGTATGAACAGAACAGAACCTGCTCCACTGTAGTATGAACAGAACAGAACCTGCTCCACTGTAGTATGAACAGAACAGAACCTGCTCCACTGTAGTATGAACAGAACAGAACCTGCTCCACTGTAGTATGAACAGAACCTGCTCCAATGTAGTATGAACAGAACAGGACCTGCTCCACTGTAGTATGAACAGAACAGAACCTGCTCCAGTGTAGTATGAATGGAACAGAACCTGCTCCAGTGTAGTATGAACAGAACAGGACCTGCTCCACTGTAGTATGAACAGAACCTGCTCCAATGTAGTATGAAGAGAACAGAACCTGCTCCACTGTAGTATGAACAGAACAGAACCTGCTCCACTGTAGTATGAAGGGAATGGAACAGAACCTGCTCCAGTGTAGTATGAAGGGAATGGAACAGAACCTGCTCCAGTGTAGTATGAACAGAACAGGACCTGCTCCACTGTAGTATGAACAGAACCTGCTCCAGTGTAGTATGAACAGAACAGAACCTGCTCCACTGTAGTATGAACAGAACAGAACCTGCTCCACTGTAGTATGAACAGAACAGAACCTGCTCCAGTGTAGTATGAAGAGAACAGAACCTGCTCCAGTGTAGTATGAAGAGAACAGAACCTGCTCCACTGTAGTATGAACAGAACAGAACCTGCTCCAGTGTAGTATGAAGAGAACAGAACCTGCTCCACTGTAGTATGAACAGAACAGAACCTGCTCCAATGTAGTATGAAGAGAACAGAACCTGCTCCACTGTAGTATGAACAGAACAGAACCTGCTCCGGTGCAGTATGAACAGAACAGAACCTGCTCCAATGTAGTATGAAGAGAACAGAACCTGCTCCAATGTAGTATGAAGAGAACAGAACCTGCTCCACTGTAGTATGAACAGAACAGAACCTGCTCCACTGTAGTATGAACAGAACAGAACCTGCTCCAGTGTAGTATGAAGGGAATGGAACAGAACCTGCTCCAGTGTAGTATGAACAGAACAGAACCTACTCCAGTGTAGTATGAACAGAACAGAACCAGCTCCAGTGTAGTATGAAGAGAACAGAACCTGCTCCAGTGTAGTATGAAGAGAACAGAACAGAACCAGCTCCAGTGTAGTATGAACAGAACAGAGCCAGCTCCAGTGTAGTATGAAGGGAACAGAACAGGACCTGCTCCAGTGTAGTATGAAGAGAACAGAACAGAACCTGCTCCAGTGTAGTATGAAGGGAACAGAACCTGCTCCAGTGTAGTATGAAGGGAACAGAACCAGATCTGCTCCAGTGTAGTATGAACAGCACAGAACCTGCTCCAGTGTAGTATGAACAGCACAGAACAGAATCTGCTCCAGTGTAGTATGAAGGGAATGGAACAGAACCTGCTCCAGTGTAGTATGAAGGGAATGGAACAGAACCTGCTCCAGTGTAGTATGAAGAGAACAGAACCTGCTCCAGTGCAGTATGAACAGAACAGAACCTGCTCCAATGTAGTATGAATGGAATGGAACAGAACCAGCTCCAGTGTAGTATGAACAGAACAGGACCTGCTCCACTGTAGTATGAACAGAACAGAACCTGCTCCAGTGTAGTATGAACAGAACAGAACCTGCTCCAATGTAGTATGAACAGAACAGAACCTACTCCAATGTAGTATGAAGGGAATGGAACAGAACCTGCTCCAGTGTATTATGAACAGAACAGGACCTGCTCCACTGTAGTATGAACAGAACAGAACCTGCTCCACTGTAGTATGAATGGAACAGAACCTGCTCCAGTGTAGGGAACAAAACCTGCTCCAGTGCAGTATGAACAGAACAGGACCTGCTCCACTGTAGTATGAAGGGAATGGAACAGAACCTGCTCCAGTGTAGTATGAAGAGAACAGAACAGAACCTGCTCCAATGTAGTATGAAGAGAACAGAACCTGCTCCAGTGTAGTATGAAGGGAACAGAACAGAACCTGCTCCAGTGTAGTATGAAGAGAACAGAACCTGCTCCAGTGTAGTATGAACAGAACAGAACAGAACTTGCTCCAGTGTAGTATGAACAGAACAGAACCTGCTCCAGTGTAGTATGAACAGAACAGAACCTGCTCCAGTGTAGTATGAAGGGAACAGAACAGAACCTGCTCCAGTGTAGTATGAAGAGAACAGAACCTGCTCCAGTGTAGTATGAACAGAACAGAACCTGCTCCAGTGTAGTATGAAGGGAACAGAACAGAACCTGCTCCAATGTAGTATGAAGGGAACAGAACCTGCTCCAGTGTAGTATGAACAGAACAGAGCCAGCTCCAGTGTAGTATGAAGGGAACAGAACAGAACCTGCTCCAGTGTAGTATGAAGAGAACAGAACAGAACTTGCTCCAGTGTAGTATGAAGGGAACAGAACCTGCTCCAGTGTAGTATGAATGGAACAGAACAGAACCTGCTCCAGTGTAGTATGAAGGGAACAGAACAGAACCTGCTCCAGTGTAGTATGAAGAGAACAGAACCTGCTCCAGTGTAGTATGAAGAGAACAGAACCTGCTCCAGTGTAGTATGAAGAGAACAGAACCTGCTCCAGTGTAGTATGAAGGGAACAGAACAGAACCTGCTCCAGCATGCAGTGTAGTATGAGGGGAACAGAGGAGGCTTCAGGAGGAATCTGGTCCAGCAGGTCGTTATAGTAACGCTTGTCCACATCAGTACTCAGAGCAGCTGGTTCAGGGTCTGCTGGGGGGACAACAGACAACAGCTCCCTGGGTTAGGGTCAATTCACTTTCATTCAGCTACCAGTTAACTGTAATCATTTACTTGAACTATCCATTATAACATCAACTGTCCTACAGTGAGTGTTTGTGAAGCTGTAGAATACCTGGAGTGGTCTCCTCTGGGACTTGTCTCTTCTTGGACCCAGGTGTCTGAGGCGTTGTGGTCTGAACCGTCTAAGATATGACAGAAAATATTCCTCAACATTTCTGCTACATGTAGAAACAGAAAACAGGCCTACATGCAATAAAGACAGTATTGTGTATATTCAGTATGGTTTCCTGCTCCGTCCACCAGTCAGTTCATCCTGTGTGTGCATGCATGTGTGTTTCTGGTACAGTACCTCTGCAGGGCTTTCCTGGGTGGTGCGTGCCCCAGCCCTGGGGACAGATGGCACCTGGACCAGTCTCATGTTGTTCAGGTAGTGTTGATGCTGTCTCCTCCAGTCCAGACAGTCATAGATCAGACACGCCACATCCTCAAACAGACGTGTCCCAAACCCAAGCTACAACACAACATATTAACATGGCATTTTATGTACATTATAAAAAATAATTATAATTAAAGGAAGACCCGCACACTGCTCTTGCCAATGTTTATTGCTTAGGTGTCAGAATCTCTGCCTTCTCGTCAGAGCTTTGATTGATATCAGAAGAAGAGGAAGAAGAAGAATCAGAAGAAGAAGAAGGAGCAGCAGAAGAAGAAGAAGCAGAAGAAGAAGAATCAGAAGAAGAAGGAGAAGAAGAAGCAGAAGCAGCAGAAGAAGCAGAAGAAGCAGCAGAAGAAGAAGCAGCAGAAGCAGAAGAAGCAGCAGAAGAAGAAGCAGAAGAAGAAACAGCAGAAGAAGCAGAAGAAGCAGAAGAAGCAGAAGAAGCAGCAGAAGAAGAAGCAGCAGAAGCAGAAGAAGACAAGGAAATCACCATAGCCTCTGGGCTATCCTTGTCTTGTGGTGGCAGGATCTCTTTAGCGGTGTGACTGAGGCGGGCCACATCAAACAGCTTGGAGAATGCTGAGCCACTGTTTAGCACCCCTTCCAACTGACCCCAGAACTGCTCCCGCTGTCTTCTCCTAATGTTAGTCTCCGTGTCTACAGGAACACAATAGCAGCATTTAGCAACACAAATCACATTAAAATTAGATTGATTGATAGATCAATACTGTACTGCCAATATGAAATACTGTCAAATACCTCTGCTGTGCTTCATTCAGTTGACCCTGACTGTACAATGAAACCAGTGGAACAAAAGACTCAAGATCCCAGGCTAAATCAATCCAAACCTCACATTGATGCCAATCTGAGTCTTACCCCCATCCAGGGGTTTGGCATCACACCCTTCCAGTGATCCCTCTGGCCGGTCTGGTCTCTGTGAGGTCAGGTTGATAACGTTGGACACATGGACCCCCAGGGAGTCCAGCACAGAGACCAGCTGAGCCTGCTGGAAGCCCACCACCAGAACGTAGTGCTGAGGACCATCGTCTGGCTCATCGTCTAGACACACACACACACACACACACGAAAGCATGAGAGGGAGAGAGAGAGAGACAACCACCCAGTCTCCCCAACACAAAGTGACAACCAACCTCATACTAACAACCAAACAGTACTACTATACTGTATGTGTGATCATTGAGACAGAGTAGACTGCTCACCTATATACTTGTTGGTCTCATCCTCCTCGCCCCTCTTTTTCAGCTTGGTGTCCTTGGTTGGGGCACTGAGCTCTGCCCCTTTCTTCCCCTTGTCACCTTTGGCGGCAGGCTTGGCACCACCTTTGTCTTTGGTTGGGGAGGCATTGCCAGCCTTGCCCTTACCCTTCTCCTCAGCAGCCTGGGAGAGAGTGGATTAAACTAAGTGGTGCTAATACTGCGGTTCAAATGCGGGTCTCCTCTGTGCCAGAAGACTGCGATAGCCTGCTGAGCTGAAGCCGAGGCATTAACAGGTAGCGCAGGCTAGTCTTCATGTCTCAGACAAGGTTTCTTATCACCCATGTTACAATACTACTATAACTCTGACTCTCTGACAATAACACTTCAAAAGATTCTCTAGGAAAGCTGGCTGTTGCCAGGGCGATAAGATGACTGATGATTGTTGATGGCTGTCAGGAGTTCCTTCCTACCCTCATCTCTGTGGCTCTCCTCTGCTGGTCGTTGGCCTTGACTCCCAGGAGCTGGAACTTGAGCAGTTTACCCAGCAGGTCACAGGGCAGCTCCTCTCCTGCATCCATCAGGACCTTGGCTGCCTCCATCACCTTTATAGACAAACAACATACTTGATGTAGAATAGACAGAAAGTGAGTAATAGTTCTAATTTATTGTGCAAAACTCTTTCTCTGCTGCTTCGTAAATGTGTCTTTTGAAATGAATAGCCTATAGAGCACATTTTACTGAAAAATGGGTGCATTTACATACCTCGTAAAACATGGGTGCATCCTTGGTCTTCTTGATTTTTGGGTTTCCCAGTTCATGGATCTGTGAAGCATTTCATTCATTGGTTGATATATGCTTGACTGTGAACAATCAGACTTTGTGTTACTGACCTTTTCTAGGGTGGTGTTCCAGGTGACTACGCTGAAGAGCCTGCGTAGGGGCTGCTGTACAGCCAGCAGCAGAGCCCCGATCAGCTCCTCATCCTCCAGCCTCTCTCCCACCACCAGAGAAATGCTGGCCTTCCAAGTCTCCTAGCATCATCATCATCATCATCATCATCATCAGACAACACTGATCAGTGAAGAACAACAACATAGCCAAGTGACAGGTCTGTGACAAGTAAAGTCATTCCCTGCTTTTGTGGCTGGCCCCTTAAAGTTTAGTGTGTTTAAATAGTGTTTCACTAGCTAGATATCTAGCTTTACTAAAGTTAGCAAGCTGTTAACGTTACCTACCTCCTCAAATGGTGCAGTAGTGAGTCCAGTTTCCCAACCTTTGTTTCCAACTGTCGTTGCACCAGCAGCAGACACTGTCCCGCTTTTTACTCTTTTTGGTGGCATTTCCTTACCGTTTTTCGAGAGAAACTAACCTATTGACTTGAATCAAATTGCATTATATTATGACATTTCTTGAACTTAACGTAAACTAAAACAGCCACTTCCAGCTGTTAGCTTGCTAGCTGACGTTAGCTAGCATTTCTCTTCTGTGTACAGTCCCCTGACGCTTCGGTTGCTCTTAGCAACAGGTTGAAGGGGAGGGATCAGTTATGCGCAATGGCATCTTACCTTTGAAATGTATTTATTTATTAATTTATGAAAGAAATTGCCAAAAAACGTAATACTTAATATACCACTACTAGTAGAAACTTCATCCATGTTCAACTCCCAACACAAAAGACACAGAGACACATTTAATCAAGTCTTTTTATCGTTATTTTCATACAATCATAAGGAGTGACGTGGAGAAAAAAGCTTTGCATAGAGTGAAGCTCTGACAAAGACACAGCCTTGAACCCCCCAGCAGACAGTATCTAATCCTAGAGTCCTGCCGGTCACAGGACCAGACAGGCAGACAGCCAGCCAGAGAGGAACAGACAGAACATTCCATTACAAAAAGGTGAGAACAACTGAAACATGGATGCAACTTTCAAATTGGTCACAATTGGTGATAATATATATATGCATGTTGTGTTGTAGTTAAAGTGTTTTTGTGAGTAAAGAAGTAGTGGCTTGGTGTGATGGGCTATCGGTTACTCAGTGATGGTGGTGAATGTGAAGACCATGGAGGTTGAGAGACCGAGACTTGGATGAAGAGAGTCAAAAGCCCCAATTAAAGCCCCAAAACATTGGTACATTCAGTGCAAATCAGGGGTCTCCAACCTTTTCTGGCATTAGATCTACTCATTTCTTTCTAGATTTTAAAATAGGCCCATTCTTCTCCTCTCCCCTGTAACTCTTCTCCGGGTCCTTGCACTACAAGAGAAAGTAGTGCACTATATTTTCTGTCAATATACCTGGTAAAATAATGGTTAATAAACAACTCTAAAATCAGAAATTTGTTGTCAGTGTTGTTTTTCCTGGTTTTAGAATTGTTTTCACTCTCAAAATTATAATTATTCATAGAGAAACAATGAAATGGGATGTTCTGAGTCCAAGTCAATTCTTAAATCGCCTCTGAGGACAATTTTTTTTAGGTCTGGAAGGAAACTAACAAATGTGCAATTTTCCTGTAATTGTGCATCTGACCCTTTAATTGCGCATCTGAGTGAGGAATGTGCCAGTATAGCAATGGTTCCATACTGCTACACATTTCATTTCATTTCAAGTTTTCAAATAACAAATAATAGATACTCATTATATACTTATGCCAGGTAAGCCTACTTGCAATAAATATTTAAATGAAAAGGTTTTGGGGAAAGTATTTTGGTCAACTCACAAGATGGTTTATCACGTCAACTGTCTGGAGTGATGGACAAACGCGCGCACCACACAGACAGACAGGGGCAATATTGCTGGGAATTCATTGGCAGATATTGTTAGGTTTGGCTTTTTAACATGTCAATTTTGCGTTAATTAGATAGTAGCTGGGAGCTTGCGGTGTCTGACACTTGTGGGATTTGTTTATGACAGTTTGTCGTGGAACACGTGAAAATTGCAAGTACTTTCAGAATTGTTTGGCGAGCTACTCATAGGTAGACTGCGAGCTACTGGTAGCTCGCGATCGACCTGTTGGAGACCCCTGGTGAAAATACATAGCCTACACAGGACAGCACAATCATTCATTTGCAGACAGAGAGGGAGTCAGAATGAAAGAAAGGTGTACTGTCAGTACGTAAAAAGTTAGAAGAACTTCTTGCAAGCCATCCCAGCTCATGTACAGTATTCCCATAATGCTCGCATCCACTACAAGACCATGGTGCATACCTACGAAACAGCAAGAGAAACTGTCCCTCCCTAGCTTCAGTCTTTCAGTCTATGCTCAAAACTACACCAGAGCCCGTCCCACCTAGCTACAGTTGAAGATGAATGCACTAACTGTAAATCGCTCTGGATAAGAGCGTCTGATAAATTACTAAAATGTCCAAAAATAAATACATGTTATGCCACTGTGCACTTCCCTTTTTTTAAATTATGTTTTTAACGTAAAACATGTAATATATCTGCCCTCAGTCTCACTGGCCCTGGGATGATGGAAGAGAATGCAGGAAGTTGTTCTATTTCAGTCCCTTACATTCCGTTAGCTACATTCCACAGTCTCGGGATGTGATGGTGGCTGGGTGGGGTCACATCCCTGAAACAAAGACATTGGGCGCGTTTCATGTAATCGTTATTGCAGTCGACACACTGCTCAGATGATAGTCCCTCACAACGTCTGGAAAAGTATTTACCTCTCTGGAACCACAATAATATGATATACATATAATATAGTAATCGGCTAAAATGCTCAGCAGCAGCGCGACTGCAATAAAGGTGACCTGGAACGCACCCTGAGAGTAGAATATGGTGGTATCAGAAGGCAGACTAATGCTTTCTAAGGCAGGGTATGAAGTGAAAAACATGACAAATATGTATTTGTTTCTATGACTCTTCCTTCATATGCTCATTACTCCTCGTCTTAAAACTTCCCAGTACTGTAGATGCGTCTATAAAATCATGTTCTCATTACTCATCGTCTTAAAACTTCCCAGTACTGTAGATACGTCTATAAAATCATGTTCTCATTACTCCTCGTCTTAAAACTTCCTAGTACTGTAGATGCGTCTGTAAAATCATGTTCTCATTACTCATCGTCTTAAAACTTCCCAGTACTGTAGATGCGTCTATAAAAAACATTTCCCCCATCAAAACAGTCAGTGTAATAGCATACCATGGGCATCTGTGCTTGTGTATGACTTCAACATGTTCTCTGTCACGAGTCTCTATAAAGCTATAAATGTCCCTTCACCTCACCATCACCCACACACAGATCACATTATAATTGCATGTGTGTGTGTGTGTGTGTGTGTGTGTGTGTGTGTGTGTGTGTGTGTGTGTGTGTGTGTCTCGACATGCAGGTTGTTAATCACCATGTTTTACTTTCATTATCACGGTCATACGAACATTTGTCATTATATGATGTTATATCGGGGTCCCAACCCCTATTGAAATAGGAACAGATCAAACCAACGTATTCAATTAGGTGCCAATCAGGATAATGTACATAAGGAGAAAAAGTAGAAGCAAGTTAAAAACAAGAGCAACAAACAACCATGACGGATTTTAAAAGTTCAGATCACCCTCTACTCTGGCAGTGTAGTTCAATGATAAAGCGACGATGACAATCAACATACTTGCAAACAATGAAAACAGCTAAAACACTGAAAGAGTGTGTGTGTGAGCTTGTGTCTAACATTATGGGAAAGCCAACTCAATGTAATGTCTTTATCGAACAAACCGTAGCTGAGTTTGGTTATTCGTGCTTATAGCTTGCCCTGAAGTTTGTTAAGAATGAGGCAGCCATTTTGATTTGACGAGTCATCGAGCGACGTACAAAAACGACACATTCAAGCGCATCATCGTGATATCAGTCAGTACATTCAAAAACATATCATTGTTTGTGGCCGTTACAAAAGACATTTTGCAGATAGATGAAAAGCCTGTAGAGAGAGTCCAGCTTCAGCACACAGACACCACCGCATCACCATGGGCTACTTCAGTGTTCTGTTCTAGAACACACCTGTCAGAGTGTTCAACAAGGTCAGCTTCAGCACACAGACACCACCGCATCACCATGGGCTACTTCAGTGTTCTGTTCTAGAACACACCTGTCAGAGTGTTCAACAAGGTCAGCTTCAGCACACAGACACCACCGCATCACCATGGGCTACTTCAGTGTTCTGTTCTAGAACACACCTGTCAGAGTGTTCAACAAGGGCAGGTCACAAAGCTGCCTGGAACTTGATTGGTTGGTTCTCTCCCTGACAGGGCAGGAGGCGTGGCCACAGCAGCTGAAGAGCACCTGTCTTGTCTTCTTTCATCTCCTCCTCTCTCCTCTCATCCCCTTCTCCAGGAGCAACACTGTCCTGTGATGTCCACCTCAGCCTCTCAGAGGAGCGATGTCCTGTGATCTCCACCTCAGCCTCTCAGAGGAGCGATGTCCTGTGATGTCCACCTCAGCCTCTCAGAGGAGCAATGTCCTGTGATGTCCACCTCAGCCTCTCAGAGGAGCAATGTCCTGTGATGTCTACCTCAGCCTCTCAGAGGAGCGATGTCCTGTGATGTCTACCTCAGCCTCTCAGAGGAGCGATGTCCTGTGATGTCCACCTCAGCCTCTCAGAGGAGCGATGTCCTGTGATGTCCGCCTCAACCTCTCAGAGGAGCGATGTCCTGTGATGTCCACCTCACCCTCTCAGAAGAGCGATGTCCTGTGATGTCCACCTCAGCCTCTCAGAGGAGCGATGTCCTGTGATGTCCACCTCACCCTCTCAGAAGAGCGATGTCCTGTGATGTCCACCTCACCCTCTCAGAGGAGCGATGTCCTGTGATGTCCGCCTCAACCTCTCAGAGGAGCGATGTCCTGTGATGTCCACCTCACCCTCTCAGAAGAGCGATGTCCTGTGATGTCCACCTCAGCCTCTCAGAGGAGCGATGTCCTGTGATGTCCACCTCAGCCTCTCAGAGGAGCGATGTCCTGTGATGTCCGCCTCAACCTCTCAGAGGAGCGATGTCCTGTGATGTCCGCCTCAGCCTCTCTGTGAGATAAAGCATCTGTGTTTCTTCTGCTTTCCAGGAAAAGCTCGACCACCACCTTCCTTACGAGACTCCATTGGAAATCCGTATTTTAAATAATAAAACGTGATGAGCCAGCTGGAGTCTCACTCCAGGTCTTGGTTTTTGTTCCTTCATTGTGCGATTGGTTGGAGGCTTACGACTCCATCTCTCCCATTGGTCTAATGGAGTAACAAGGGTGTGAGTGTTAGGGTGCTCTCCTTTGGTTTGTGTTGGCAGTGTGTCTAAGTGACCTTAACCATCACAGTGACCCCTGGCGTTGTGCAGGGGTCATACCCTCTGATAGACATCGGTCTATTCTGCTCTGTTCAGCTCACTTCAGGAAGGTGAGTGTGTATAAAGATACAACAGGGTGCCAGACAGACTAGACAGTCATCCCCTTGAACCCCTTGGGTTCCTCTACCTCTGTGATACTACAGTTCAGAGGTCAGGGTCAAAGGTTGTAGGAGGAGTGGGGGTTAAAGGTGATAGGGGTCATCACTCCAGGCCGAAGGTGCTGGTCTCCTCCACGGCAGTGAGCATCTTCTCGTGCAGCATGGAGAAGGATGGATATGGAGGGAGGTCCAGCCGGTTGAAGCAGGTGTGAGCCCTGGGGAGGAGACAACCGCAAACACAGTGAAAACAACAACAATATACTGTCTGTATAATACCTTTTCATACATTATACTCAAATTGATAATATACTACATGAGTTCCCTTAGCCTCACAAGTGAAGTCACGTCCCTTGGCCTTACAAGTGAAGTCACGTCCCTTGGCCGTACAAGTGAAGTCACGTCCCTTGGCCGTACAAGTGAAGTCACGTCCCTTGGCCTTACAAGTGAAGTCACGTCCCTTGGCCTTACAAGTGAAGTCACGTCCCTTGGCCGTACAAGTGAAGTCACGTCCCTTGGCCTTACAAGTGAAGTCACGTCCCTTGGCCTTACAAGTGAAGTCACGTCCCTTGGCCTTACAAGTGAAGTCAGTTCCCTTAGCCTTACAAGTGAAGTCAGTTCCCTTGGCCTTACAAGTGAAGTCAGTTCCCTTGGCCTTACAAGTGAAGTCAGTTCCCTTAGCCTTACAAGTGAAGTCAGTTCCCTTAGCCTTACAAGTGAAGTCAGTTCCCTTAGCCTTACAAGTGAAGTCAGTTCCCTTGGCCTTACAAGTGAAGTCAGTTCCCTTGGCCTTACAAGTGAAGTCAGTTCCCTTGGCCTTACAAGTGAAGTCAGCACAGTAGTTTACCTGGGTAGAGAGGTAACTTTGCCCCATTTCTCCACACAGAACCTGCGGGGTCCGTTGCTGCCTCGGAGAGAGGCGAAACCCTCGTAGGGAATACTGGAGGTACCCGTCACAAACTAACAGAGCAGAAAGAAGAAGGTCGCTGTTACTCACTGTGTGTGTGTGTGTGTTTGTATGTCTGTGTGTGTGTGTGTGTGTGTGTGTGTGTGTGTGTGTGTGTGTGTGTGTGTGTGTGTGTGTGTGTGTGTGTGTGTGTGTGTGTGTGTGTGTGTGTGTGTGTGTGTGTGTGTGTGTTGTTTGTATATGTGTGTGTTGTTTGTATATGTGTGTGTTTGTTTGTTTGTGTATGTGTGTTTGTTTGTTAGTATGTGTGTGTCTTTGTTTGTATGTGTGTGTGTGTGTGTGTGTGTGTGTGTGTGTGTGTGTGTGTGTGTGTGTGTGTGTGTGTGTGTGTGTGTGTGTGTGTGTGTGTGTGTGTGTGTGTGCACCCCCACCTGTAGCAGCCTGAGTCTCTGCTCGTTGTTGAACCTCTCCACCGCCGCCCAGAACCAACGGATCACTATGTGGTTGTCATGGTAACCTGGGGGAGGCAGGAAGACAGACAGACATGAGTCACTCAGCAGCCTGGCCTTTCTCTCTGGTAGGCCTAGTTACTTCAGCTGTTCAACCAGACAGCTAGCTAGGGTATACTGTTATATACTGGCCTTTCTCTCTGGTAGGCCTAGTTACTTCAGCTGTTCAACCAGACAGCTAGCTAGGGTATACTGTTATATACTGGCCTTTCTCTCTGGTAGGCCTAGCTACTTCAGCTGTTCAACCAGACAGCTAGCTAGGGTATACTGTTATATACTGGCCTTTCTCTCTGGTAGGCCTAGCTACTTCAGCTGTTCAACCAGACAGCTAGCTAGGGTATACTGTTATATACACTTATTTCTGTAACAGCTCTTCCTAATTGGAAAGACATTTAAAAACATTTCCTTCTCCATCTGAATGGAACAATGGACTGTCTTTACTGCTGCCTGAGACCCAGACAGCAGCTCAAAATGACATAATGAAAGGTGCAATACACAAAGTTATTGTCTGTGTCTTAAATGGCACCCTATTCCCTACATAGTGCACTACCTTTGACAAGAGCTGTGCACTATATAGGGAATAGGGTGTCATTTGGGCTCCCGGTCTCCCCTGTCTCTCCCCCTGTCTCCTCCCGTCTCCCCCCTGTCTCTTCCTCTCCCCCCTGTCCCCCCTGTCCCCCCCCCCCCGTCTCCCCCCGTCTCTTCCTCTCCCCCCTGTTCATACCTCCTCTGTAATCTGTGTTGCTCCCCCTGTCTCCCCCCGTCTCTTCCTCTCCCCCCTGTCCCCCCTGTCCCCCCCGTCTCTTCCTCTCCCCCCTGTTCATACCTCCTCTGTAATCTGTGTTGCTCCCCCTGTCTCCCCCTGTCTCTTCCTCTCCCCCCTGTGTCTCTCCCTGTCTCTCCCCCCTTTCTCTCCCCGTCTCTTCCTCTCCCCCCTGTCCCCCCCGTCTCCCCCCGTCTCTTCCTCTCCCCCCTGTCTCTCCTAGTCTCCCCCTGTCTCTTCCTCTCCCCCCTGTCTCCCCCCGTCTCCCCCCGTCTCTTCCTCTCCCCCCTGTCTCCCCCCCCCCCCGTCTCCCCCCGTCTCTTCCTCCCCCTGTCTCTCCCCGTCTCCCCCTGTCTCTTCCTCCCCTGTCTCTTCGTCTCCCCCTGTCTCTTCCTCTCCCCCCTGTCTCTCCCAGTCTCTTCCTCTCCCCCCTCTCTTCCTCTCCCCCCCCCCGTCTCCCCCTGTCTCTTCCTCTCCCCCCTGTCTCTTCGTCTCCCCCTGTCTCTTCCTCTCCCCCCTGTCTCTCCCAGTCTCTTCCTCTCCCCCCTCTCTTCCTCTCCCCCCCCGTCTCCCCCCGTCTCTTCCTCTCCCCCTGTCCTCTCCCAGTCTCTTCCTCTCCCCCCTCTCTTCCTCTCCCCCCCCGTCTCCCCCCGTCTCTTCCTCTCCCCCCTGTCTCTCCCAGTCTCTTCCTCTCCCCCCTCTCTTCCTCCCCCCCCCCGTCTCCCCCGTCTCTTCCTCTCCCCCCTGTCTCTCCCAGTCTCTTCCTCTCCCCCCTGTCTCCCCCCCCCCGTCTCCCCCCGTCTCTTCCTCTCCCCCCTGTCTCCCCCCCCCGTCTCCCCCCAGTCTCTTCCTCTCCCCCCTGTCTCCCCCCCCGTCTCCCCCCGTCTCTTCCTCTCCCCCCTGTCCCCCCCCCCCCGTCTCCCCCCGTCTCTTCCTCTCCCCCCTGTCCCCCCCCCCCCCGTCCCCCCCGTCTCTTCCTCTCCCCCCTGTCTCCCCCCCCCCCCGTCTCCCCCGTCTCTTCCTCTCCCCCTGTCTCCCCCCCCCGTCTCCCCCCGTCTCTTCCTCTCCCCCTGTCTCCCCCCCCCCCCGTCTCCCCCCGTCTCTTCCTCTCCCCCCTGTCTCCCCCCCCCCGTCTCCCCCCGTCTCTTCCTCTCCCCCCTGTCTCCCCCCCCCCCCGTCTCCCCCCGTCTCTTCCTCTCCCCCCTGTCTCTTCCTCTCCCCCCTGTCCTCCCCCCCCCCGTCTCCCCCCCCCCGTCTCTTCCTCTCCCCCCTGTCTCTTCCTCTCCCCCCTGTCTCCCCCCCCCCCCCCCCCCCCCCGTCTCCCCCTGTCTCTCCTCGTCTCCCCCTGTCTCCCCCCCCCCCCCGTCTCCCCCCGTCTCTTCCTCTCCCCCCTGTTCCTACCTCCTCTGTAATCAGTGTTGCTCCTCCAGTCCACCAGGTCTATCTCAGCGGTGCCAGCTATCACCAGCTCCAGCTCCCTGGCATCAAACACTGACACCAGCCTGGAATCCACCACCTGCATGACACAGCACAGGGCATCCAGGCTACAAACCATGACCACAACCTTTGTGGTCGTTTGTATCTCAGTTGGTAGAGGCTGGCGCTTGTAACGGTGCTGGGTTTGATTCCCGGCACCACCCATATGTAAAATGTATACACGCATGACTGTAAGTCGCTTTGGATAAAACAGTCTGTTAAATGGCATGTATTATTATTACAAACACAACAACAACAAACTCAATCCCATTATACAGTCTTCCTATCACATCCTATCACATACAGCCTTTAGCTACATCTTGCCCAATTAGAATTCAGTTGTTGTTGATGTCTGTGAGCAGGAAGTTGCCCCAGTGTGTATGATGATACTGCTGAGTCTACCTTTATCAGAATCTGTACCAGGAGATATTTGAGGAGATATTAGATGGTACCTCATAGAATCCCCGGACCAGACTCTCTGTCTGTTGAACCACTCCTCTCTCAATACGCCACTTCACCATGCGCTCAATGTACTCCTTCTTATTCTTCTCTGACACTGGGATGTTGGCCCCGCCCGGCTTCAGCTCTCTCTCTGTGATCTACACACACAGTACATACACATAAGCTTTACAACTCACACACACACACACACACACACACACACACACACACACACACACACACACACACACACACACACACACACACACACACACACACACACACACACACACACACACACACACCTGTCCGAACACCTCCTCATTGACAGTGAAGGTGAGGTCCAACATGTCCTCGATGTCGTTGTCCTTCATCCACTGGAGACTCTGGTGGAACTCCTCATCCAGATACTCCAGATCACTCAGCTCACATAGGCTATAGCAGAGTAGAGCAGAGTAGAGCAGAGTAGAATAGAATAGAGTAGAATAGAGTATAGTAGAATAGAGTATAGTAGAATAGAATAGAGTAGAATAGAGTATAGTAGAATAGAGCAGAGTAGAGTAGAATAGAATAGAGTGGAGTAGAATAGAGCAGAATAGAGTATAGTAGAATAGAATAGAGTAGAATAGAGTATAGTAGAATAGAGCAGAGTAGAGTAGAATAGAGTATAGTAGAATAGAGCAGAGTAGAGCAGAGTAGAGTAGAATAGAGTATAGTAGAATAGAGCAGAGTAGAGTAGAATAGAGTAGAATAGAGTATAGTAGAATAGAGCAGAGTAGAGCAGAGTAGAGCAGAGAAGAGCAGAGTAGAATAGAGCAGAGTAGAGCAGATTAGATTAGAATAGAGTAGAGCAGAATAGAGTATAATAGAATAGAATAGAGTAGAATAGAG
>NW_024058186.1:0-85000 GCF_016432855.1 Salvelinus namaycush
ACTGTATAACCTAGCCTCACTATATACTGTACACACTAGATTCACTATATACTGTATAACCTAGCCTCACTATATACTGTATAACCTAGCCTCACTATATACTGTACACACTAGATTCACTATATACTGTATAACCTAGCCTCACTATATACTGTATAACCTAGCCTCACTATATACTGTATCCACTATCACTATATACTGTATAACCTAGCCTCACTATATACTGTACACACTAGATTCACTATATACTGTATAACCTAGCCTCACTATATACTGTACACACTATCACTATATACTGTATAACCTAGCCTCACTATATACTGTACACACTAGATTCACTATATACTGTATAACCTAGCCTCACTATATACTGTATACACTCGATTCACTATATACTGTATACACTAGATTCACTATATACTGTATAACCTAGCCTCACTATATACTGTACACACTATCACTATATACTGTATAACCTAGCCTCACTATATACTGTATACACTAGATTCACTATATACTGTATAGCCTAGCCTCACTATATACTGTATAACCTAGCCTCACTATATACTGTACACACTAGATTCACTATATACTGTATACACTAGATTCACTATATATTGTATAACCTAGCCTCACTATATACTGTACACACTAGATTCACTATATACTGTATACACTAGATTCACTATATATTGTAAGACCTAGCCTCACTATATACTGTACACACTAGATTCACTATATACTGTACACACTAGATTCACTATATACTGTATAACCTAGCCTCACTATATACTGTATAACCTAGCCTCACTATATACTGTACACACTAGATTCACTATATACTGTATACACTAGATTCACTATATACTGTACACACTAGATTCACTATATACTGTATAACCTAGCCTCACTATATACTGTACACACTAGATTCACTATATACTGTATACACTAGATTCACTATATACTGTACACACTAGATTCACTATATACTGTATAACCTAGCCTCACTATATACTGTATAACCTAGCCACACTATATACTGTACACACTAGATTCACTATATACTGTATAACCTAGCCTCACTATATACTGTATAACCTAGCCTCACTATATACTGTACACACTAGATTCACTATATACTGTACACACTAGATTCACTATATACTGTACACACTAGATTCACTATATACTGTACACACTAGATTCACTATATACTGTATACACTTGATTCACTATATACTGTACAAACTAGATTCACTATATACTGTATAACCTAGCCTCACTATATACTGTATAACCTAGCCTCACTATATACTGTACACACTAGATTCACTATATACTGTATAACCTAGCCTCACTATATACTGTATAACCTAGCCTCACTATATACTGTATCCACTATCACTATATACTGTATACACTAGATTGACTATATACTGTATAACCTAGCCTCACTATATACTGTACACACTAGATTCACTATATACTGTATAACCTAGCCTCACTATATACTGTATACACTAGATTCACTATATACTGTATAACCTAGCCTCACTATATACTGTATCCACTATCACTATATACTGTATACACTATCACTATATACTGTATAACCTAGCCTCACTATATACTGTACACACTATCACTATATACTGTATACACTATCACTATATACTGTATAACCTAGCCTCACTATATACTGTACACACTAGATTCACTATATACTGTATAACCTAGCCTCACTATATACTGTACACACTAGATTCACTATATACTGTATAACCTAGCCTCACTATATACTGTATACACTAGATTCACTATATACTGTATAACCTAGCCTCACTATATACTGTATAACCTAGCCTCACTATATACTGTGTACACTAGATTCACTATATACTGTATACACTAGTCTCACTATATACTATATACAATAGCTTAGACCCACTATTTACTGTATACCCTAGCCTCACTACATACTGTATACACTAGCCTAAACCCACTAAATACTATATACCCTAACCTCACTATATACTGTAAACAATAGCCTAAACCCACTATATACTGCATACCCTAGACCCACTATGTAATGTATACCCTAGCCTCACTATATACTGTATACACTAGCCTCCCTCTATACTGTATACCCTAGCCTCACTATATACTGTATACACTGGCCTCACTATATGCTGTATACACTAGTCTCACTATATACTGTGTACAATAGCCTAGACCCACTATTTACTGTATACCCTAAACTCACTACATACTGTATACACTAGCCTAAACCCACTAAATACTGTATACCCTAGCCTCACTATATACTGTATACACTAGCCTAAACCCACTATATACTGCATATCCTAGACCCACTACATACTGTATACCCTAGCCTCACTATATACAATAGCCTAGACCCACTATTTACTGTATACCCTAGCCTCACTACATACTGTATACACTAGCCTAAACCCACTAAATACTGTATACCCTAGCCTCACTATTTACTGTATATACTAGCCTAAACCCACTATATACTGCATACCCTAGACCCACTATGTACTGTATACCCTAGCCTAAACCCATGATCTACTGTATACCCTAGCCTAGACCCACTACGTACTGTATACCCTAGCCTAGACCCACTATGTACTGTATACCCTAGCCTAGACCCACTATGTACTGTATACCCTAGCCATGCCCACTATGTACTGTATACACTAGCCTAGACCCACTATGTACTGTATCCCCTAGCCTAGACCCACTATGTACTGTATACCCTAGCCATGCCCACTATGTACTGTTTACCCTAGCCTAGACCCACTATGTACTGTATACCCTAGCCTAGACCCACGATCTACTGTATACCCTAGCCTAGACCCACTATGTACTGTATACCCTAGCCATGCCCACTATCTACTGTATACCCTAGCCTAGACCCACTATGTACTGTATCCCCTAGCCTAGACCCACTATGTACTGTATACGCTAGCATAGACCCACGATCTACTGTATACCCTAGCCTAGACCCACTATGTACTGTATACCCTAGCCATGCCCACTATCTACTGTATACCCTAGCCTAGACCCACTATGTACTGTATACCCTAGCCTAGACCCACTATGTACTGTATACGCTAGCATAGACCCACTATGTACTGTATACCCTAGCCTAAACCCATGATCTACTGTATACCCTAGCCTAGACCCACTACGTACTGTATACCCTAGCCTAGACCCACTATGTACTGTATACCCTAGCCTAGACCCACTATGTACTGTATACCCTAGCCATGCCCACTATGTACTGTATACAGTAGCCTAGACCCACTATGTACTGTATCCCCTAGCCTAGACCCACTATGTACTGTATACCCTAGCCATGCCCACTATGTACTGTTTACCCTAGCCTAGACCCACTATGTACTGTATACCCTAGCCTAGACCCACTATGTACTGTATACGCTAGCATAGACCCACTATGTACTGTATACCCTAGCCATGCCCACTATGTACTGTATACCCTAGCCTAGACCCACTATGTACTGTATCCCCTAGCCTAGACCCACTATGTACTATATAACCTAGCCATGCCCACTATGTACTGTTTACCCTAGCCTAGACCCACTATGTACTGTATACCCTAGCCTAGATCCACTATGTACTGTATACGCTAGCATAGACCCACTATGTACTGTATACCCTAGCCATGCCCACTATGTGCTGTATACCCGAGTCATGCCCACTATGTACTGTATACCCTAGCCATGCCCACTATGTACTGTATACCCTAGCCTAGACCCACTATGTACTGTATCCCCTAGCCTAGACCCACTATGTACTATATAACCTAGCCATGCCCACTATGTACTGTTTACCCTAGCCTAGACCCACTATGTACTGTATACCCTAGCCTAGACCCACTATGTACTGTATACGCTAGCATAGACCCACTATGTACTGTATACCCTAGCCATGCCCACTATGTACTGTATACCCTAGCCTAGACCCACTATGTACTGTATCCCCTAGCCTAGACCCACTATGTACTATATAACCTAGCCATGCCCACTATGTACTGTTTACCCTAGCCTAGACCCACTATGTACTATATACCCTAGCCTAGATCCACTATGTACTGTATACGCTAGCATAGACCCACTATGTACTGTATACCCTAGCCATGCCCACTATGTACTGTATACCCTAGTCATGCCCATTATGTACTGTATACACTAGCCTAGACCCACTATGTACTGTATACCCTAGCCTAGACCCACTATGTACTGTATACCCTAGCCATGCCCACTATGTACTGTATACCCTAGACATGCACACTATGTACTGTATACCCTAGCCTAGACCCACTATGTACTGTATACCCTAGCCAAGCCCACTATGTACTGTATACCCTAGCCTAGACCCACTATGTACTGTATACCCTAGCCTAGACCCACTATGTACTGTATACCCTAGCCAAGCCCACTATGTACTGTTTACCCTAGCCTAGACCCACTATGTACTGTATACCCTAGCCTAGACCCACTATGTACTGTATACCCTAGCCATGCCCACTATGTACTGTATACCCTAGCCTAGACCCACTATGTACTGTATACCCTAGCCTAGACCCACTATGTACTGTATACCCTAGCCTAGACCCACTATGTACTGTATACCCTAACCTAGACCCACTATGTACTGTATACCCTAGCCATGCCCACTATGTACTGTATACCCTAGCCTAGACGCACTATGTACTGTATACCCTAGCCTAGACCCACTATGTACTGTATACCCTAACCTAGACCCACTATGTACTGTATACCCTAGCCTAGACCCACTATGTACTGTATACACTAGCCTAGACCCACTATGTACTGTATACCCTAGCCTAGACCCACTATGTACTGTATACCCTAGCCTAGACCCACTATGTACTGTATACCCTAGCCTAGACCCACTATGTACTGTATACCCTAGCCTAGACCCACTATGTACTGTATACCCTAGCCATGCCCACTACGTACAGTAAATCAGATGGGAAAGACATGAGCATAATGTTGTACTGTACCTCTGGAAGAACTAACAGTGGAACATACTCTAGAGAGGTTCCAGGCAGGGTTGAGGTCACCAATTCAGTGAATGAACTTTATTCAGTAATGTATAAAGTCCATCCCCATGCCCTCTCAGGAGGTCAGTGGGGACACACCAGGGTTGGGGCTCTATGCCTCTCATGTCCGATCATATTCAGAAGTCCCCTCAACTGTCTCCATCCTAAGAAAACCCTTTAGAGAACCAACCATCCACAGGGTAACAGGTACAGTAAGGTAGCAGTCATCATAAACATCCACAAGGCAACAGGTACAGTAAGGTAGCAGTCATCATAAACATCCACAAGGTAACAGGTACAGTAAGGTAGCAGTCATCATAAACATCCACAAGGTAACAGGTACAGTAAGGTAGCAGTCATCATAAACATCCACAAGGTAACAGGTACAGTAAGGTAGCAGTCATCATAAACATCCACAAGGTAACAGGTACAGTAAGGTAGCAGTCATCATAAACATCCACAAGGTAACAGGTACAGTAAGGTAGCAGTCATCATAAACATCCACAAGGTAACAGGTACAGTAAGGTAGCAGTCATCATAAACATCCACAAGGTAACAGGTACAGTAAGGTAGCAGTCATCATAAACATCCACAAGGTAACAGGTACAGTAAGGTAGCAGTCATCATAAACATCCACAAGGTAACAGGTACAGTAAGGTAGCAGTCATCATGATGTAACATCAACATCTGTTCAGCTCCTCAATGTCGTTTTGTGTTTTCAAATGTCTGGAACAAACCCTGAAATAACGTAGAAAGAATGCTCCAGGGCCATACATACACACACCTCCAGTCCAGCTCGTCCAGTTGTCAAACATAACATTAACACAACTTTAACACAACACAACATTAACTCAACATTAAGACAACATTAAAACAACATTAACACAACACAACATCAACACAACATTAACTCAACATTAAAACAACATTAACACAACTTAAACATAACAGTAGCACAACATTAACACAACACAACATTAACACACATTAAAACAACATTAAGCCAACACAACATTAACACAACACAACATTAACTCAACATTAAGACAACATTAAAACAACATTAACACAACACAACATTAACACAACATTAACTCAACATTAATTCAACATTAAGACACCATTAACACAACTTAAACATAACAGTAGCACAACATTAACACAACACAACATTAACACACATTAAAACAACATTAAGCCAACACAACATTAACGCAACATTAACACACATTAAAACAACATTAAAACAACATTAACACAACACAACATTAACACAACATTAACTCAACATTAACTCAACATTAAGACACCATTAACACAACTTAAACATAACAGTAGCACAACATTAACACAACACAACATTAACACACATTAAAACAACATTAAGCCAACACAACATTAACGCAACATTAACACACATTAAAACAACATTAAAACAACATTAACACAACACAACATTAACACAACATTAACTCAACATTAACTCAACATTAAGACACCATTAACACAACTTAAACATAACAGTAGCACAACATTAACACAACACAACATTAACACACATTAAAACAACATTAAGCCAACACAACATTAACGCAACATTAACACACATTAAAACAACATTAACATAACATTAACACAACACAACATTAACACACATTAAAACAACATTAACATAACATTAACACAACATTAACACACATTAAAACAACATTAACATAACATTAACACAACATTAACACAACATTAACGCAACATTTACACACATGAAAACAACATTAACACAACATTAACACAACATTAACATTAGTGTGGGAACACAAGATCCATTGGATCATGGTTAAACCACGGTTAGCGGTGAGTGTGTGTGCTGCCTACGGCTAACCTCTCATACCTTCTATGGATCCAACATTCAACCAAAACCACTGCCATACCTTCATAAGCACTGAATATCCTTCTCCAGATGAAATAGATGAATATAATATGTGCAATTGTGGCTAGCGTTGGACGCAGGTTGAAAACCTCTGACGTGGAAGCCACCTGGCGTTTCATACTGAGGAGAGCTTCATAATGACCACACTAGGCATCACATCTCCGCAGGATAGCTATTGGAGGTCTTAAGCAGGCATGCTATCGTCATTACTGGCCTGCGTGGCTGAGTTGAACTGAGTTGGACAGAGCTAATAGGAGTAGTATGCTCTATGGATGGTCCATGGCCAGGCATCACTCAGAGTTCATGTTGAATCAGAACTGACCGCGGGATGTTTTCACTCAGAGTACCACTAATGGTTCTGTTGACTAGAGAACAAAAGCACAGAGGGTCCGGGTTGCCAAGCCAATGTCAACGACACACAGAGACACACACATACTGTATCCAAGCCAGTGTGAGCTAAACACATGTAGACAGACACACTAAAACCTGACTGTAGCTACACTTTACAACACATACTACCAATGAAGCCAACTTAGCTGCACTTTGAGGGAGTATTTTCACGGTTCTCTCTCAGTCAGCTGCATTCAATGTCACGTATGTGTTAGAATATTAAACAAACGTCACATGAAAATGTCTGATTTCATCTCTAAAGCATCTACTTCAACAAATACTCATTCACAACCTCTGTTGACTCATCATGGGCCAGAAGCTGTTCATAACACATGGTTCCTCTAGTCTAGTCTGTCTCCTGAGGGTTTGGTGAAGTTAGGCTGCTCTGAGGCATCCAATGAGGAGGCGTTACAGAGTTTGGCACGAGGGAAACCAGTTTAAAGGTAAAGAGATGGATTTGGATGAAGAGAGGAGAAACCGTTTTGCAAAGGAATGAATCTATCTGGAAAGAAGCCAGTCCACAGCCACTATTCGCTCACAGCATCTTAATGTTGGAGGAAGAGATGGTGGGAAGCATTGATTTAAGGCTGTTCTGGCAGGGTAAGAGGTTTTCTGGAAGTGCTGAGGAAAGCGGTGGGGAATTTTCTGCTCTGGACTAATGGTGACCAATGAAAATGAAAATGCCTGAGGTGCAATTCTGAATTGGAAGGGCTTTCGCAGTGTCAATTGGTAAGTGTTTCGGTCTAAGTGTTTGGAGGAGAAAAGGACATTTAGTAGCTCGTCTATGGTAATAAAGAATTTGTACAGAACGGCTTTTATGAAACTGCCACCTATTTCTTTCTCTCAGATTGATCGAATTTAAATTGAACTGACACAAAAAAAATGGTTTTATTGCTGTTTCATGCTTCACAACCACATAACACCCTGGACAGGTAAACATTAGGAAATGTCTTTCCATCCGCCAAAATGTGTTACAGCTCAACCATAACAAACAGGAGTCTTCTGTCTTGTTTTGACTGCGAGAACAGAGAGAAGATTTAGTGGCCTGCGACACTTTGACCTCCCGCTTATAACTGCCCCCCCGTGTTAGCCCAGGGTTAAAGGTGAATGACGGTGGGCATCAGTCAACATCCTCACTTAGAAGTGTCAGTCAGGGAAAAAGGGAGGAGGGAGGGCAGGGGAAAACGGAGGTTCTCTAGAGATGGAGACTTAAAGGAGTCTACGAGGAGGCAGAGAAAAAGAGAGTAAAATCCCTGAAGGTAGAGGCCGACTTCTAGTTGTGTATCTGTCTGGCACATACATGACACACACACATACACACAGATCCCTCCCTCCCACTCACACACTCCTCTTGGGTTGACCTATCCTTATACTGTAGCTTCAGTGGTAGATCTGTCCGTCCTGTCAGACACTGGTTACAGTAAAGGCGAAACACAGCCACAGCCACCACTCTCCCTCCACCAGCTCCACTCTCCTCCAGACCAGTCACAAAACACCTCCGCTCGGGACATGAAAGCAGAGCGAGACTCAAAGGAACTCTAGCCAGCTCCCCAGAGAGCCACTTTCCCAGGACTACAGCGTAACACATGGGAAACATGCAGAACACAGTGTGGCTGGCGCGCTAACTACTTCTTATGTACTGAAGGACAGTAGCCTACCATATCAGCCGACACACTCATAGTATGGTTACATGATATGCATTGATTTACGTCTGAAATGGCAATCGATTTTTTCATTGTTTTTTTCAAATACATCAAGTACCTCTTATTAGAAATCTACATGCAATATAATTACAACAAAGGACATTGATTGTAAGTAGTTACAATGTAAAACATCTTCCAGCTCCTCCATCATGTCTTTTGGCAGATGAAGACACAGAGAACTCATGTTTATTGATTTTGACAGAATGAGCTTTCCACCCAACAAGCCAAAACAGAACACAGTATCAAGCAATCCATAACATTAGAGGGCACCGTACAGCCAGCTCTCTTACCTGTTCTACGATGGAATTCTCTCACTTTCTCTCTCCTTCCCTCTTTCTCCTTCTCCCTCGTTCTCTCTCTCCCCTCTCTACTGTCTCTCTCCCTCCAGATACCAAATAGAGACACTCTCCGCTGTCTGTCCCCCCTCCGCGCAAAACAACAGGCGTAATCCCAAACGCGTGCCAGACCAGCAAGCCAGTGAATCTGTGCGTGTGTGCACAAGCACGTGCATGAGCGTGTGTGTGTACGCACACACCTCTCAACTTCTCCAGGATCCACACTTAATGCTGCTGGCTTCTGTTCAATCCGTCTGCGGCCAACAAAGTTGAAAACACACTATATAAGGCCAAGGCTCCAGGCTTCTTCTGACTGCAGTACCCTAAACTAGAGAGGAGGAACAGAGAGAGAGCTCTGGATGCAGACTGGGACTAGAACCCACTGTTGTGTTCTGTTCTTCCCTCATGCCTGCAGCTTGACCTTTACATAATCTATGTTATCTCCCTCTGGCTTTTTCTCTCTCTCTCTCTCTCTCTCTCTCTCTCTCTCTCTCTCTCTCACACACACACATATACATTCGTTCTCTCTCTTCCTTTTTCTCCCCCCGTTGGTTTTTCCTCTGTTGATGCACACGCATGCTTATGATGAAAAGAGGTAGCTATGTGCTTAGTATATGAAAAGCAGGACTTCCTTAACAGGATGGGTGGGGGGTGGCTTGGAATGTGATTGACAGAACACTCTAAATCCCTCCTTCTATCCTCATGTCAGTCTCTGTTTCTGTCTCTCTTTCTCTCGCTCTTTCTCTCTATTTCTCTCTTTCTCTCCTCTCTCTCTCTGTCTCTCCACCTCCCTCTCTATTTCTACCTCTCTCTGTCTTTTCTCACTCTCTCTCTCTCTCTCTCTCTCTTCTCTCTCTCTCTCTTTCTCTCTCGCTCTACCCTCTATCTCTCTCTCTATCTCTCTCGCTCTACCCTCTATCTCTCTCTCTATCTCTCTCTGTCATGACATTCTCAGCGTCCAGGTTAAACATGAGTTGGCAGGCTCAGAGCCAGTCCCACCCATGACCATGCTTTAGCTGGTTCTACAACACACAGTCAGTCCCAGGTGCACTGTGTGTGTACATTCTTCTACATCTACACAGCACGCTATAGATCTGAGAGAATCTATTATTCTATTTCAGGTTGGAAATCAGCGCTGTTGGTGTACAGGCAGGTGAATAATTCAACAGAATGTAATGTAAAACACTGGGTGGCTGGTTGAATGTTCGAATAGAAAGAAGAGCTGGTTTTGTGTTATCCAAACATTCATGTGTTGTGAGCCACCTTTTCCAACGTTTTTTTAGTTTGTCTTGAGATAAAGCCAGATCAATACAATCAATGTTTCTAGCCAGGATCCAGTCTTAAGGGGTATCTCAGCAGGAACAAACCACAAACCATAAATAGGAAATGATTTAGGATACTTGAGATGGTTTTCGTGTGCTTGCTGGTGCTTGATCTCCTGTGGGGTAGATTTAGATTTCATGCACTCTGGGTGAACTTGGTGCTTTCCCTCCAGACAAGCTGGGAGGGTAGATTATACCATCAGTCATCGGCCCTTTTAGCTATTAGCTCTGCCATACAGCCTGTCTGCTAGTCCAATCTATCTCCTGTATATCTTTGCCATATCGGCTGTCTGCTAGTCCAATCTATCTCCTGTATATCTCTGCCATACAGTCTGTCTGCTAGTCCAAACTATCTCCTGTATATCTCTGACATACAGTCTGTCTGCTAGTCAAATCTATCTCCTGTATATCTCTGCCATACCATCTGTCTGCTAGTCCAATCTATCTCCTGTATATCTCTGCCATACCATCTGTCTGCTAGTCCAATATATCTCCTGTATATCTCTGCCATACCATCTGTCTGCTAGTCCAATATATCTCCTGTATATCTCTGCAATACCGTCTGTCTGCTAGTCCAATCTATCTCCTGTATAGCTCTGCCATATCTTCTGTCTGCTAGTCCAATCTATCTCCTGTATATCTCTGCCATAGCATCTGTCTGCTAGTCCAATCTATCTGCTGTATCTTTCTCTCTTGCTTTCTTTCTCTTTCACTCTATCTCTCTCTACCATCTGTCTGCTAATCCAATCTATCTCCTGTATATCTCTGCCATACTGTCTGTCTGCTAGTCCAATCTATCTCCTGTTTATCTATGCCAGTGAAGGCTGTTGCCATGGCGACACTGTGTGATGGCCCTTTGAAGTGGCGTGTTTGTGCCTGGGAAACAGAGTGGCTTCTGTAGAGGCAAGGAGTGTGTCCTCATCTCTCCTCTCTCTCTGTCTCATTTTCTTGCTACCTATCTTTCCCTCTCGATTTCTTTCTCACTCTATCTCTCTCCCCTCTTTCCCTCTCTCTCTCTCTCTCTATCTCTCTCTCTCTCTCCCCTCTTTCCCTCTCTCTCGCTTTCTTGCTCACTCTCACTATCTCCCTTTCTCCTTCTATCTCTCTTTCTCTCCACCGCTATCTCTCATTCTACCTGACAACCCACTCTCCTTCCCTCTCCAGTCAGTGTTAAAGGCCTTGGTCATGTTTGTCTTCTCCTCTGTGTCTATGCATTCTTTCTGAGGTGAAATGGCCAAAAGCTCCAATACAGACAGACCTCAAGTGCCTCCGTGTGGCCCCTGGACACTCAACAAAGACCAGAGTAGGGGCCCAATAACGATTATTTCCTTATACAGATGTAGGATCTTAATTTGACCACCCTTTTGCAGGAGAACATTCCTGCAATGCAGGAAGAAAAAAAACTTGTAGTGTATTTCAGGTTTAAAAAGGTTTCTGAAGTTTGTAATTTCCACTTTTACATTTCAGACTGGATTTTCCCTTCAGAAAAATGTATCAACCACTATAAAAATGTCCATTAATTATAATTCACATAATAATTCACATTTATTATTTTCCTTGCAGGCTCAAATTAAGATCCTTCATGGGTATATTCTCAGACATTCTCAGACACAAACCGACAGAACAAAACAAGTCACTGACAAAGTCATTAAAGATTCCCTACATTTCATGACTGCCCATTGAAGTGTTGTATTTCCAAATTGTGTCTCTAATAAATCCATTTCTCCCTCCTCGATAGCCAATGATCTGCTCCGAGTTCATCTTAATGTTGTGGTTATGCAAGCAGCAGATCAGTAATCCCTAGATGGATTTGTGGCCAAATAAAGATCAAACGCGACCGCCTGACTCGTCTTGTGGTGATTATTTCCAACTGCTGTATTTTTCTTGGAATGACAGAAGAACAAGACTGTTTCTAAAAGGAGAGGCAGCAAGCGTGCAGGACTTTACAGTGGAATCTAATTCTAGAAGCAGCAGAGTTGGTGTTTTGGTCTAGATAGAATCGTTCAGGCAATGTTTTGACAGCGCAAAAATGACTACAATTCAATACTACTACAGTCACTATCAAAACCTTACAACTGAGAAGTCAACAACTTATGCAGGTTTCAAGTTAACAGAAGGCAATCTGCAGTATCCTAAACTTGTTATGAATCAAGTGCCATGTTGAGTATTTGTAGTGTTTGCCACAGTTTTTTTAACGTCTCTGTATTTTAGTTGCTGTCAGAATGGATCCCTAGAGTGGCACTCGGGAAACTAGAATCCCTTCGAGGGTTCTTAGAACTCATAACAATAGTGGAGTCGACTTCACAATTCCAAGAAGCAGTACAACATCACCCTGCTCCATCTCTCACACTAACACAATGTGAAGGCCCAGTAACAGTCACACACCCGGCCCGGGTCGGTGGGTTAGTTGGTCCACCCATGGACCACGGCCACAAGTCATTTCCTCGACGTCTCGTTATAAACCCCTGGACTGCATCCAACAACTATCAACACTGACGATGAGAGGAAGTTTACAGACCTGATTACTGGAACACTGAGTTCTTTTCAGGCAGCAATGGTCTGCCAGTGTCTGGTCTGTAAACAGCTAGCGGTAACCGGTAATGAGCGCTAACCTGTATACTGTGTCACTACTGTGTAGCCCGTGTAGTGGAAAGCAACAGCTCCATTTTCACAACATTTCCCAAGCTAAAAATAACTGGAAAACACAGGATGTGTGTGTCAATGAGATCAACTGTTTTACTACGATAATATCTCAAAGCATATCATCAAGACTTTGCACAAAAACAGCATGTTTTGAGAGTAAGACTGAGGAGTGCGTTTGGGGTGAGTGGAGACGACAGCTTCAGGGTCTGGTTGGAAAGCGAGCCAGAGACATGGCCAAAACCTACCCCGCCTCTTTCTCTTTTCTCTCTTCTCTCCCTCCTCCCCCTTTCCCTCACCTAACCCTCCACGCCAAACCAAGTCTGGCGACTCCAACCCGACATCCCACAGCACGGCAGCAGCATTCCAGAAAGCTTTTCCATGACAGGACAGTAATAGAGTAGTGAGGGAATGGCAGTGGGAATAGGGTTCACAAGCAGCAGGAACAGAGACAGCTGGAAATCCATTCTGAGATGTGGGAAACACACTAGGTTTCAGTATAGCTGAGGGCACACTGTTCATCAAACCTATTATTGACTGGTCATGACTCATACAACCACAGTGACTTCTGCACTGTATCACAATACTATCCATACTAGCATACTGTGTAACGTGCATGGCCAATACACTACTTCCTGTTATGTTAGTGTAGAGGTTTGGCTAGTGTTTTAGTAGCTGTGAGACAGCTCAGGGCTAGGTTAATAGGACATACAGTCCAGCTGTGTTTGGGTGGACATAACATGATAGGTCACGCCGTACAGAAGACACATTGTTGTCACTGTCCCCTCTCTCTGCTTTGGAGCAGAGCCTCCCATTCCCAAATGATGGGATCAGGGCCCACTGGTAGACTGAAACCATGTTCTCTTAGCTATCTGGTTCCCAACCTTTTTCGGTTACTGTTGCACCAATTGAATTTTGCTGAGCACCCCCCCGTGTGCATTTTACCAGAAGACCTAACGGTCTTATGAGTCTTCTCAAGTAGCCCCTGTGGATAGGCCAAGACCCCCAGAGGTCCTAGTAGCCCCTGTGGATAGGCCAAGACCCCCAGAGGTCCTAGTAGCCCCTGTGGATAGGCCAAGACCACCAGAGGTCCTAGTAGCCCCTGTGGATAGGCCAAGACCCCCAGGGGTCCTAGTAGCCCCTGTGGATAGGCCAAGACCCCCAGGGGTCCTAGTAGCCCCTGTGGATAGGCCAAGACCCCCAGAGGTCCTAGTTGGTTGGGAACCACTGTCTTAGCTCATAGCTTAGGAATGGGTTGCGGCTTGAAACATGTTTTTTGTATTTGTTGGTGGGTCACACGAGAATTCCCAGGGCATAAAGTTGTGGGCCACAAAGCCAACATAGGAGAGAGGCCCCAAGACATGACGGCCGTGCACAGCTACTGTCTCCAAGCCTTTCAGCCTCATCTCCAGCGCTGTCAAACCCCCGGACCACAACATAACACAATCCAGACCAACCACCTACACATCCACGACCATAACAAACACCAAAGGGTCCCTACAGTTCCTCTGTCTATAGCAGCAGAACAACACAGCCCTCACCCCCAAAACATGGACGGGCAGGAACCAGTCACTACGACCGAAACCAGAGCGCCTTTGCGGTTTCAACAACATAGATCAACGGGTAGACAGTCGGTTGGTTTGTGTTTAAAGGGAAAGGAAAGCATATTAATCCAAGTTATAACTATGGGGGGATAGCATGGCGATTAGCCCGTCTGCCTGTCAGCACCGTAGCTAGAGGATATCTACTGGGGTTTTCATTGTCTGTGGTGTTGTTCAGAGGTTGTGTTCTGTCTCTCTTAAACTGAGGGACATGCAGCAGCTCTTCATTGCTATTACCGTTCAAAGTTAGAGGAATGTTGCAGAGATGTTACAGCAACGTTGTGAAATGAGAGCGAGATAACATTGTTGTGAAATGAGGAGAGAACGTAAATGAAAGCCGTAGTCTCAGGACACTGAGACATAGAAGAAACGCTGAAGATTAGCATAAGCCCCAAGTCTTCCTGATCACAGAAAGCCTCGTATTTCATGACATGTTTACAGTACAAGGTCAACACCGAGTCAGCTAAAGAAAGCATGGGCATCAGCCTTAGTCCACAGTCATGTTTGCATTAAGGCTATTTGCTTTTCCGTGGTTTATGGTCTGGGACGATGAGCGCCTACACAACATTGTGTTTCATTTATTTTCATCTAGCGGTCATTTCAGCGGATTAAGCTAACATAAATGTTTTGCCTTAGCTAAGCCAACACAGGGATAAGGGCAGTAACAGAATTAAAGGGATAAAGTCAGTCCAAGGGACTGTAATTGTTGATGAAATCCACCGTGCTCAAACACTCAGTTCTTTCCAAGATCTATGATTAGAATCTGTTTGGCTCCGGTTAGTTAGCTAAAGGACTCTACTGATTTCAGCATCTCTTTTAAACAGTCTATCTTTATCTCTTTCTTTTTTCTCTCTCCATTTGTCTTTCTCTCTCTGTTCTTCTCTCCTTCTCACTCTCACCCTTGTTTCTCTCTCTTCTGCTCTCTCTCACTCTCTCTCTTTCTCTCTCTCTCTCTCTCTGTCTCTCTCTCTCTCTCTCTCTCTCTCTTTCTCTCTTTCTCTCTCTTTGCTCTCTCTCTCTCTCTATGTCTCTCTCTCTCTCTCTTTCTCTCCCTCTCTCCCTTTCACTATTCTTCTCTCTCTCTCTCTCACACACTGTTTCTCTCTCTCACTTTCTCTCTCGTTCCTCTTACTGTGATATAGTATGGCTATTTTCTTCAGGGACAAAGTCATCTCAGAGATTCAATGTTACCCATTAACCTAACATTAACAGCCAGCCAACCTTTGCCTGAGTCTCTCACTGCAGCCTCTACAGGATACACAGTTCAGTTCGGCAAGCAAGCAACTTGCTGTAAAGATAACGACTATGCAGAGCACTGCTCTAAGCTCAGTTTTAAATTGTCCCTTCTAATTTTTAAGGTTACGCTGATCCCAGATCTGTGTCTTCTAAGTGTTCTCCTATGGGGACGGCCGAAGAACCCTCATTGATTCTAGATATCGGCTGTTTTTCTAAGAGTGTATGCAGAGGTCCTACACAGGGATCATTAGTCCCAACCTGTAATTAGGACGATGAACACATTGTGAGTTTGTTTTCACAAACAAACCCTTGAATTCCTCCGTAGAACATACCACTATATAAGGGTATGAATGATTCCAGGTTTCACTGACTGCTGTCCTTCTCTCTTTGACTCAATGCCTCATTTATCTCATTTTCATCAGGATGTTTGGGGAATACAAAACTCGGGTTTCTGTAGTAACCCTTCGATGAATAAACAGACTGATTCATTTGTGGTATAGTTTCTGAAGGGAGATTTGGGCGAGGGGGGGGGTTGAACAGGGGCGACCCAATCACTCCCTGGTGACCTACCCCCATAGGGTTGGGAACCCTTGCGTGTGTCGCAACCTCTCGTTAACAGGAGGTAAGGAGGGACGGAGGGACGAAGGTGAGGGGGAGGGAGGACAAGAGGGTACGGAGGTGGCATTAGATGGTCCAACAAGCTTGGTACTCTCATCCACTCAAACCACCACTACCATTGTAGTAATGGCTGCCAGGCGGGTGTGAGGGAGAGAGAGAGAGACAGAATAGAAGAGTGCAAGAAAAGAGGAGAGAAAGAGACAGTTACCCCTTCAGTTACCACCTCCGTAGTTACAAATCTGAAAACCAAAATAATCTAGTGCTCCGACGTTTTCCTCCTCCGCCCGTTCCCTTCTCTTTCTCTCTCTCCTTCCCTCTCTCCATGTGTTCTTCCTCTTCCACGGCATCATCACTTGTTTTCAGGAGGATGGGGGCAAGGGCTGGGTTTGTGTGTGTGTTTGTGTTTGTGTGCATGTGTGCATGTGTGTGAGTGAGTGAATGTGCGTCAGTGTGCGTGCGTGTACGTGTGTGTGTGTGTCTGTGTGTGCTACAAAACACGTGCTGCCAGGGTGAAACAGGCACAGCTGCCTCTCTGAGAGGACTAGGACAAACACAACATTTCCTTTTTGGTTCTATTTGTTCGGCTCTGCCAAAATAGCACCCCTCTGACTCTTCTCTGGAGCCCAAGGATATTCAAATAGAAAGGATTCCATGCCTTCCTTACCTTCACCTCACACTTCTTATGGATGCCCAGCTTGCACACTGAAAGACAGCAGAAAACACGGAGTTAGTTTAAGGTCACATGTTGTACCAGATACTATTCTATTCTCTGACCTGAGGACTTTTTCTCAGACGCTGCTACCTCTTGGAACAGTCCTGAATAACCACACACACACACACACACACACACACACACAGACACAGACACAGACACAGACACAGACACACAGACACACAGACACACAGACACAGACACAGACACAGACACAGACACAGACACACAGACACAGACACAGACACAGACACACAGACACACAGACACAGACACAGACACGCACGCGCACGCGCATGCACACGCACACACACACACACACACACACACACACACACACACACACACACACAGACACAGACACACATACACACACACACACACACAGATATAAACACACTCCGATGAGGCTGCATTAGCCTCAGATGACTGCCATATTGGGTGGGAAAAGGCCAGCTCTTTACCTTGTTAGGAGAGCAGGGCTTTTATAGGAGAGATAGAGTTAAGAGGAGCTACAGGGGTCAGACCTGGCAACCTTCCCTGGGCTGTTAAATACCTCTGTGCTGCCCCCATGTGGCAGGATACAGTCAACATCACATTCCCACTATTCTGCCTATAAACTGCTTATAAACATGATCAATTAGTACACTTTATTAGGTGCAACAATGTCATACACATGTCGGTTGTTGTTAAGATTGTACAAGTATGATTGCAGGTCATTATATTTACTTGATACATAGTTGATGGTTAGTGTATGTGCGTAAGGCTGCAAGCACACGCGTGTGTCCTCTCTGAGCAGTGTGTGTGGGCAGGGGGTGACGGAGGCCATGTTGTGAAGTGATGTGGCCATGTGATGACCTTTGACCCCACACACCTGCTTCCTACCACCAGCTCAGGTGGTCCCCAGGTGGAGTGTGTGTCTGTGTGTGTGCATGCGTGTGTGTGTGTGCCTGTTTGTGCTTGTGCGTGCATGCTGTGTGTGTGTGTGTGTGTGTGTGTGTGTGTGTGTGTGTGTGTGTGTGTGTGTGTGTGTGTGTGTGTGTGTGTGTGTGTGTGTGTGTGTGTGTGTGTGTGTGTGTGTGTGTGTGTGTGTGTTCCCCAGGTACTCATCACCAAGCCAGGATATAGTAATCTACTGCTGACAAGGTATATCATGAAATCCTAAGGACTGCATTGCACATTAAGCCTGACTGAGTGTAAAGCAAACATACAGGCTTATTATAGGAATATTAAACACACAGACTCTTTACGGCCAACAGATGGCGCTAATCATATTGAGACGCTGGGCAGAAATGCTTTGCTATATTGCAGCAGTGTATTTAATGGGGGTTTGACTGTTTATCTAGTTCTATTGTTTATACAGAAAATGTCAACATTCATTCTTACTTGTCTCGTGTGTGTATGTGTGTGTGCGTGCGTGCGCGTGTGTGTGCGTGCGTGCGCGTGTGCGTGCGTGCGTGCGCGTGTGTGTGTGTGTGTGCGCACGCGTGTGTGTGTGTGTGCGCGCGAGCGCACGTGCGTGTGTGCGCGCGAGCGCACGTGCGTGTGTGCGCGCGAGCGCACGTGCGTGTGTGCGCATGTCTCTCTGTCTCTGGCCACACGCCACCCTGCGTCAGTGGAGGATGGCTCCCATTGTGAGGGGCCATAGCAACACTTCCTGGCAACCACAGACGGCGACAGGAAGAGGCTGCAGAATGCTCCGAGGATCATGTGACTCTAGCCTTTTGTTGGGAAACACTGGCAGCTCTGACAGATTAGAAAGATCTAGAGGATGTTACCAGCAAAGATCATAATATACAATATTTGTCGCAGCATAATTTTCTAATCTCTCTCTTTCGCTCTCTCTCGTTCTCTCTCTCTCTCTCATCCCCTCTCCCTCTCTTTACACCAACCAATCTCTCCCTCTCTCTCTCGTTCTCTCTCTCTCTCTCTCTCTCTCTCTCTCTCTCTCTCTCTCTCTCTCTCTCTCTCTCATCCCCTCTCCCCCTCTCTACACCAACCAATCTCTCCCTCTTTCTTTCTCCCTCTCTTATCTGGGCTACTGCAGCAGCAGCAGCCAGGCTAATTTTAACAGCAAAGCCTCTGCCAAAGCCCTCAAACTGAGCCCAGACCAGACTCCCCCACGACTGCTTCTGGGCTTACTGGACGGAGGTTTGTCAACTGCTCTCTGTGTGAAAGAGGTAGCTTTTCATAAGAGAGAGAGAAACAGAGAGGGGGGAGGATAGAGAGAGGGAGAGAGAGAAGGAGGGGAGGCTAGAGGGGGAGAGAGGGAGAGAGAGGGAGATAGAGAAGGACAGGAGGCTAGAGGGATAGAGGGAAAGAGAGAAGGAGGGAGGATAGAGGGGGAGAGAGGGAGAGAGAGGGAGAGAGAGAAGGACGGGAGGCTAGAGGGATAGAGGGAAAGAGAGAAGGAGGGAGGATAGAGGGGGAGAGAGGGAGAGAGAGGGAGAGAGAGAAGGACGGGAGGATAGAGGGAGAGAGAGGGAAAGAGAGAAGGAGGGAGGATAGAGGAGAGAGAAATTGACAAAATGAGAAACGGGTAGAGGAGGTATGGGGGAGCACCAATGGCTCGTGTTCAAAAACATGGCAGAGAGAGGGAGAGAGAGACAGAAGCTGTCCATTGTGCTGAATCGTGTCCCTGTGAAAAGGACAACTTTCCATCCACTCACCTTTACAGATGAGCCCATCCTTGGTGATGGCCTGCTGACATACATCACAGCTCTTGACTTTCTTGAAGGGCTTAAGCTTGAAATTGTGTGTGTGGACACTCTCCAACTCCTCAGGCTGAGGGGAGATAGAGAGAGGAAGAGGTTAGGGAGGAGAAGACCTGGATGAGATCAACAATTCATATCATAAAATTATCAAGCGAATGGTGCCTCTATCGACAGCCTTCAGCGTTTCTGTAATGAATATAATCAATACACAGGCTTGTGTGTTTAAGGAAACAAAAGAGGAGAAGGCGGTTGCTACTGGTTGGACACACACACACACGCTACACACTACATTCACCCGCACAAACACAAACACACACGTAGTGTGAAGCAGTGTGTGGGAGTGTCATAGTTAGTAGTAGCAGCAGTAGCAGCCCATTCTCCAGTACAGGATGTTTCCTCTTTGAAGTTGTCTTATTAAATGATTAATTCATGAGGAAGAGAGGAGGAACAGGCCTCACAGCAGCCACCGGGCCCAGAATCTCTAGAAACCAACCGCGTGTACGTGTGTGTGTGTGTGTGTGTGTGTGTGTGTGTGTGTGTGTGTGTGTGTGTGTGTGTGTGTGTGTGTGTGTGTGTGTGTGTGTGTGTGTGTGTGTGTGTGTGTGTGTGTGTGTGTGTGTGTGTGTGTGTGCGTGTGGGTGTGTGTGTGTATGTGGGTGTGTGTATGTGTCTGTGCGTGTGTGTGTGTGGGGGGGGGTACTGTAAATAGATGAGCAGGCAGCCTTGCCACAGTGCAGCCTGAGGAGAGATAATCTCTAGAAACGCTACAACAAAACTCTGTTTAGCCTCCAAACGACTGAGCTGGAAATGGCTGCTTTACCCCCAATGATACGACACAGAATACAGTACAAGAGTCTACTGAATGCAGTCCGGAAACTACTGCGTTGGGTCTGGTTTAGGGCTGTGACGATACTTTTTCGGGATATTTTTTCTATTGGCAAAAATGAAAACACGAAGCAGAACAAACTCTTTGGTCATTTAAAAACCTGCTGTATGTAAAACATTGTGTGCTATCGCTAGGAAAATAAATATGACTCTTGATGACAACATGATGTTTCCTTGCGAAACACACACACACACACACACACACACAAACACACACACACACACAAACACACACACACACACACACACACAAACACACACACACACACACACACACACACACACACACACACACACACACACACACACACACACACACACACACACACACACACACACACACACACACGCGTATCGTCCCGGCCCTAGCCTGGTTCTGATGAAAGACATAATAGCCTCACCGTCTGGAGTAGCAGTCCCCTCCTTCCCTCTCTCTGTCTCTCTCTCTCCCTCTCCCTCCCGCCCCCCCCATCTCTCTCTCTCTCTCTCCCTCTCTCTCTGTCTCTCTCCCATGTGCCACAGCCAATTTGTCTCTGAGCTTTTATAAAAGTGTGTTTCTCAGCGTTTTGCTCCCCTATCTCCCTACATCTTAATGGCTTTTGTCACCCAGTGACACGCCTGCTAAGCTCCAGAGGGGGATGACGACTGACCTTGACTGCAGAGAGAGGTACGCTAACAGCTAGCTAGCTGCTACAAAGCTAAAAGCTATCCACTGAAAGCATAGGGCCGCAGAGAGGGAAGCTAACGGCTAGCTAGCTGCTAGAAGGCTAAAAGCTAGCCACTGACTGCATAGAGATAGAGAGGGAAGCTAACGGCTAGCTAGCTGCTGCAAAGCTAACAGCTAGCCACTGACAGCATAGAGCCGCAGAGAGGGAAGCTAACGGCTAGCTAGCTGCTATAAAGCTAACAGCTAGCCGCTAAGGGTGTGAATCATTGCTTAATTGTAATGCTAATAGACCAAGGTATTGGCTGAGACTAACTCTGGCAGTGACCATTGGCACTGCAGAACTGTGAGTCACATTGCCACATAACCACAGTGACTCAAACTAATGACATGGAACCCGACGAAACACACACACACGCACTCGCGCACAGACATGCATGCACACACACACAAACACACACACACAGACACACACACATTGCCACTCTAACAAACAGACCTTTCTTCCCCAGATCTGTTGAAGGAGTGGACTCAGTCTTGTGTTATTGTAATGCTGTTACACCCATCCAGACTAACAGTACACCAGTCCCCCTTTTCAGCTATGCAGTCTCCCCCTGCTCCATCTAGCTGAGGGTGGAGGTTTTATAGAAACGTGCAGGATTGGGTGGGTGGTGAGGACAAAGTTTGCCAAAGTGGATAGAACAGGTTTATTTGTCTGTTCCTAAGACTACCTGGTCACCTTGGAGCTGAGTTGAGTTTATGTCTGTCAGTCTGTTTGAAACCATGTTTTGCTTGGTAACTTGACCGGTGGGCTTTGCTGTCTGTAACTATTTTGAGGACAAAGTTTTAAAAGTAGACCTCTCCCTACTTTCCTTGTTCAGTACTTTTTGCAGATTTGACCCAACAGGGTAGGAGAACAAGGCTAGATGGGAGGCAAGCAACCTGTTCTGGAATGAAACTCAGTCCAACCGCACATCTGGGGCTGTCTGGGATACTGGCAGCTGTCTGGGGCTGTCTGGGATACTGGCAGCTGTCTGGGGCTGTCTGGGATACTGGCAGCTGTCTGGGGCTGTCTGGGGCTGTCTGGGATACTGGCAGCTGTCTGGGGCTGTCTGGGATACTGGCAGCTATCTGGGGCTGTCTGGGATACTGGCAGCTGTCTGGGGCTGTCTGGGATACTGGCAGCTGTCTGGGGCTGTCTGGGATACTGGCAGCTATCTGGGGCTGTCTGGGATACTGGCAGCTGTCTGGGGCTGTCTGGGATACTGGCAGCTGTCTGGGGCTGTCTGGGATACTGGCAGCTGTCTGGGGCTGTCTGGGATACTGGCAGCTGTCTGGGGCTGTCTAGGATACTGGCAGCTGTCTGGGGCTGTCTGGGATACTGGCAGCTGTCTGGGGCTGTCTGGGATACTGGTAGCTGTCTGGGGCTGTCTGGGATACTGGCAGCTGTCTGGGGCTGTCTGGGATACTGGCAGCTGTCTGGGGCTGTCTGGGATACTGGCAGCTGTCTGGGGCTGTCTGGGATACTGGCAGCTGTCTGGGGCTGTCTGGGATACTGGCAGCTGCTCGCTGGCCATTAAGTCTTTAACAGCCATGGATCACCTCAGTGTGACTTTAAAGCCCTTATGTTAAAGAGGACCTGGCTGAAATCCGCTGGCTCCACCAATCACACGCAACCAGCTGTGTCACAGCCAGGTGCCATGGCTACCTTGCTGCCACGGCAACTAGGGTCGCCGTGTCCCGTCAAGCCCTGAGATGATGGATGGGCCCACTACATCAAACGCACATATAAACACACACAGGTACAAACACACACACTGACACACACACACAGGTAAGAGCACACACTTTGACACACAGACACACAGGTACGAGCACACACACACTTCTACTGGCACACTCATGACAGGAGTCCAAATAAGGGCTTGTACTGCTGCCAGAGAGCATCTGTGAGTTGTACCTTCAGAGAGAGAGAGAGGGGGGGGGGGGGGAGAGAGAGAGAGAGAAAGAAAGAAAGAGAGTGAGAGAGAGAGAGAGAGAGTGGGAGAGAGAGAAAGAGAGAGAGAGAGGGATGTGAAAAAGAGAGAGAGAAAGAGAGTGAGAGAGAGAGAGAGAGAGAGGGGTGTGAAAAAGGGAGAGAGAGAGAAAGAGAGAGAGAGAGAGAGAGAGAGAGAGAGAGAGAGAGAGAGAGAGAGAGAGAGAGAGAGAGAGAGAGAGAGAGGGGGGGGGGGGGGGGAGAGGGATGTGAAAAAGAGAGAGAGAGAGGGGGGGGGGGTGAGAAAAAGAGAGAGTGAGTGTTTGAGGATGTGCCATGGCCTGGCAGTAACCTCTTCTGCCCTCCATCCCCTCTAGGCCCCTGACAGTTGGCAGCACCTGGTTCATGAGAAGAGAAGATAGAGAAGAGAGAGGAGAGAGAGGAGAGAAGAGAAAGAGGAGAGAGGAGAGAGAGGAACGAGAGGAACGAGAGGAGAGAGGAGAGAAGAGAAAGAGGAGAGAGAGGAGAGAGGGACAAGATGAGAGAGAGGCAAAAGAGGAGAGAGATGAGAGAGAGAGGAGAGGAGAGAGGAGAGGAACGAGATGAAAGAGAGAGAGGAGAGAGGAGAGAGAAGAGAGAGAAAAGAGGAGAGAGAGGAGAGCGAGGGACAAGATGAGAGAGAGGAGAAAGAGGAGAGAGGAGAGAGAGGAGAGAGAGGAAAGAGATGAAAGAGAGAGAGGAGAGAGAGAAGAGAGAGAAAAGAGGAGAGAAAGGAGAGAGAGGAAAGAGAGGAGAGAGAGGAGAGAGATAAGAGAGAAGAGAGAGAGGAGAGAGGAAAGAGAGGGGAGAGAGGAGAGAGATAAGAGAGAAGAGAGAGAGGAGAGAGGAAGGAGAGGAGAGAGAGGAAAGAGCCACACACAATGTACAGTAGACACACTAGGCCCATCAAGACACTGACACTGTAGTGTTCAACTCTGGAGAGAGTACACTGATCCCTCTGCCACAGACGTACTCTAGCAGTATCAAAACAAGTATCACATTGATGGCCGTCCCTCGAGATGAGGGATAACACAACACAACACAACATAAAACAACCCAACACAACGTAACATAATATAACACAACACAACACAACATAAAACAACCCAACACAACATATCACAATGCTAACAGTGTGTATGAAGTGTAATAGATGCATGTCCCTGGTGGTATTGATGACCTAGTCTCTGTAGATGGATGTCACAACACAAGCCCCACATCACAGCAGAGGAGCTGACATTCTCTTATACTGCCAGAGACAGAGAGAGAGAGAGAGAGAGAGAGAGAGAGAGAGAGAGAGAGAGAGAGAGAGAGAGAGAGAGAGAGAGAGAGAGAGAGAGAGAGAGATAGAGAGAGAGAGAGAGAGAGAGAGAGAGAGAGAGAGAGAGAGAGAGAGAGAGAGAGAGAGAGAGAGAGAGAGAGAGAGAGAGAGAGAGAGAGATATGGAGAGAGATGGAGAGAGATGGAGAGAGATGGAGAGAGAGAGAGAGAGAGACTTGAATTGAGAGAGTGTGAGTGTGTGTATGAGTGTGTGTGTTTGCTTAGACAGCAGGTCCAGTAAATCACAACCCATGTCCTTCTTCCCCAGTTGCACTTAGCTAATGAAAAGTATCACTGCGGTACTGCGACCGTGACCCCACTTAGAGCCAGAATGGAGGAGAGGAGGGAGGGAGCCATACTGAAAGGCACCGCTCTGTCCTTCTCCACTGGGAGAGGAGGAACAGGCATGGGGCCAGCACGCACACACACTCACACACACACTCATACACACACAAACACACACAAACACACACACAAACACACACACACACTAACGTCAGTGTCAGCTATTAGCCAGGCCTACATGCCAAAATCAGAAAAAGAAGACAGGCCTCTTTAGTTCATCACAAACATACTGCTGTCTAAGCGAACACACACACACACACAAGCAAGTACACACACAGGCACGGAGGCACATATACACACACACACACTCATGCAAACACGCATGCACGCACACACACAAATGCACACACTGTGGTTGAAATCGTAAAGGTGTTTACAGTTCATAAAATGCATTGAGACCACAGAAAGCCTCCCTCAGCCCTGTTTATGGAGTAAGAGTCTCTAATGGCCCATCACTGGGAAGCATTCAGTAAACCTAAAGAGAGAGAAGAGGCCCTTCTAAAGCCACATGCTAGTGGAATTACATTCCAGCTCCAACTCCCAAAAACACAACAAAGAGCCAACCATATCATGGAGGAGCTCGTCTATGTAGAGATTGGTTTAGGTGGTATATGGGAGATTACAGGGGTGAGGTTTGGGGGGAGTATGGGTGAGGGTCAGAGGGGGACACAGGGGTGAGGGTTGGGGGGAGTATGGGTGAGGGTCAGAGGGGGACACAGGGGTGAGGGTTGGGGGGAGTATGGGTGAGGGTCAGAGGGGGACACAGGGGTGAGGGTTGGGGGGAGTATGGGTGAGGGTCAGAGGGGGACACAGGGGTGAGGTTTGGGGGGAGTATGGGTGAGTGTCAGAGGGGGATACAGGGGTGAGGTTTGGGGGGAGTATGGGTGGGGGTCAGAGGGGGACACAGGGGTGAGGTTTGGGGGGAGTATGGGTGAGGGTCAGAGGGGGATACAGGGTTTGAGGTTTGGGGGGAGTATGGGTGAGGGTCAGAGGGGGACACAGGGGTGAGGGTTGGGGGGAGTATGGGTGAGGGTCAGAGGGGGATACAGGGGTGAGGTTTGGGGGGAGTATGGGTGAGGGTCAGAGGGGGACACAGGGGTGAGGTTTGGGGGGAGTATGGGTGAGTGTCAGAGGGGGATACAGGGGTGAGGTTTGGGGGGAGTATGGGTGAGGGTCAGAGGGGGACACAGGGGTGAGGTTTGGGGGGAGTATGGGTGAGGGTCAGAGGGGGATACAGGGGTGAGGTTTGGGGGGAGTATGGGTGAGGGCCAGAGGGGGATACAGGGGTGAGGTTTGGGGGGAGTATGGGTGAGGTTCAGAGGGGGACACAGGGGTGAGGTTTGGGGGGAGTATGGGTGAGGGTCAGAGGGGGACACAGGGGTGAGGTTTGGGGGGAGTATGGGTGAGGTTCAGAGGGGGACACAGGGGTGAGGTTTGGGGGGAGTATGGGTGAGGGTCAGAGGGGGACACAGGGGTGAGGTTTGGGGGGAGTATGGGTGAGGGTCAGAGGGGGACACAGGGGTGAGGTTTGGGGGGAGTATGGGTGAGGGTCAGAGGGGGACACAGGGGTGAGGTTTGGGGGGAGTATGGGTGAGGGTCAGAGGGGGACACAGGGGTGAGGTTTGGGGGGAGTATGGGTGAGGGTCAGAGGGGGATACAGGGGTGAGGTTTGGGGGGAGTATGGGTGAGGGTCAGAGGGGGACACAGGGGTGAGGTTTGGGGGGAGTATGGGTGAGGTTCAGAGGGGGACACAGGGGTGAGGTTTGGGGGGAGTATGGGTGAGGGTCAGAGGGGGACACAGGGGTGAGGTTTGGGGGGAGTATGGGTGAGGGTCAGAGGGGGACACAGGGGTGAGGTTTGGGGGGAGTATGGGTGAGGGTCAGAGGGGGACACAGGGGTGGGTTTGGGGGGAGTATGGGTGAGGGTCAGAGGGGGACACAGGGGTGAGGTTTGGGGGGAGTATGGGTGAGGGTCAGAGGGGGATACAGGGGTGAGGTTTGGGGGGAGTATGGGTGAGGGTCAGAGGGGGACACAGGGGTGAGGTTTGGGGGGAGTATGGGTGAGGGTCAGAGGGGGACACAGGGGTGAGGTTTGGGGGGAGTATGGGTGAGGGTCAGAGGGGGACACAGGGGTGAGGTTTGGGGGGAGTATGGGTGAGGGTCAGAGGGGGACACAGGGGTGAGGTTTGGGGGGAGTATGGGTGAGGGTCAGAGGGGGACACAGGGGTGAGGTTTGGGGGGAGTATGGGTGAGGGTCAGAGGGGGACACAGGGGTGAGGTTTGGGGGGAGTATGGGTGAGGGTCAGAGGGGGACACAGGGGTGAGGTTTGGGGGGAGTATGGGTGAGTGTCAGAGGGGGATACAGGGGTGAGGTTTGGGGGGAGTATGGGTGAGGGTCAGAGGGGGACACAGGGGTGAGGTTTGGGGGGAGTATGGGTGAGGGTCAGAGGGGGAAACAGGGGTGAGGTTTGGGGGGAGTATGGGTGAGGGTCAGAGGGGGACACAGGGGTGAGGTTTGGGGGGAGTATGGGTGAGGGTCAGAGGGGGACACAGGGGTGAGGTTTGGGGGGAGTATGGGTGAGGGTCAGAGGGGGACACAGGGGTGAGGTTTGGGGGGAGTATGGGTGAGGGTCAGAGGGGGACACAGGGGTGAGGTTTGGGGGGAGTATGGGTGAGGGTCAGAGGGGGACACAGGGGTGAGGTTTGGGGGGAGTATGGGTGAGGGTCAGAGGGGGACACAGGGGTGAGGGTTGGGGGGAGTATGGGTGAGGGTCAGAGGGGGACACAGGGGTGAGGTTTGGGGGGAGTATGGGTGAGGGTCAGAGGGGGACACAGGGGTGAGGTTTGGGGGGAGTATGGGTGAGGGTCAGAGGGGGACACAGGGGTGAGGTTTGGGGGGAGTATGGGTGAGGGTCAGAGGGGGACACAGGGGTGAGGTTTGGGGGGAGTATGGGTGAGGGTCAGAGGGGGATACAGGGGTGAGGTTTGGGGGGAGTATGGGTGAGGGTCAGAGGGGGACACAGGGGTGAGGTTTGGGGGGAGTATGGGTGAGGTTCAGAGGGGGACACAGGGGTGAGGTTTGGGGGGAGTATGGGTGAGGGTCAGAGGGGGACACAGGGGTGAGGTTTGGGGGGAGTGTGGGTGAGGGTCAGAGGGGGACACAGGGGTGAGGTTTGGGGGGAGTATGGGTGAGGGTCAGAGGGGGACACAGGGGTGAGGTTTGGGGGGAGTATGGGTGAGGGTCAGAGGGGGACACAGGGGTGAGGTTTGGGGGGAGTATGGGTGAGGGTCAGAGGGGGACACAGGGGTGAGGTTTGGGGGGAGTATGGGTGAGGGTCAGAGGGGGATACAGGGGTGAGGTTTGGGGGGAGTATGGGTGAGGGTCAGAGGGGGACACAGGGGTGAGGTTTGGGGGGAGTATGGGTGAGGGTCAGAGGGGGACACAGGGGTGAGGTTTGGGGGGAGTATGGGTGAGGGTCAGAGGGGGACACAGGGGTGAGGTTTGGGGGGAGTATGGGTGAGGGTCAGAGGGGGACACAGGGGTGAGGTTTGGGGGGAGTATGGGTGAGGGTCAGAGGGGGACACAGGGGTGAGGTTTGGGGGGAGTATGGGTGAGGGTCAGAGGGGGACACAGGGGTGAGGTTTGGGGGGAGTATGGGTGAGGGTCAGAGGGGGACACAGGGGTGAGGTTTGGGGGGAGTATGGGTGAGGGTCAGAGGGGGACACAGGGGTGAGGTTTGGGGGGAGTATGGGTGAGGGTCAGAGGGGGACACAGGGGTGAGGTTTGGGGGGAGTATGGGTGAGGGTCAGAGGGGGACACAGGGGTGAGGTTTGGGGGGATAGTAGAACTATAAAGGGAAGAAGATGGTTAAAGAGAGGAAGAAAGGCAGTCTGTCCAGGGACCACACTCCATTTCCTCTCTTCCCAGGGATAGGAATGCAACCCTTCCCTCTCTCTCTCTTTATCTCTCTCTTTATCTCTCTCTCTCTTTATCTCTCTCTTTATTTCTCTCTCTGTCTTTATCTCTCTCTCTCTCTCTTTATCTCTCTCTTTATTTCTCTCTCTGTCTTTATCTCTCTCTCTCTCTTTATCTCTCTCTCTCTTTATCTCTCTCTCTCACTCTCTCTCTCTCTTTATCTCTCTCTCTCGTTATCTCTCTCTCTCTCTTTCTCTCTCTCTCTCTCTCTCTCTCTCCACATGAGAAGATCGCCTGCTTTTCATTTGACATGGAAATGCACCTAAGGTATTCAACTCACAGAGCATCTAGCGTCCCAGTCTTCAGTCGTGACTGGTCAAAGGTCAAACTGTTGTGGAACAACGAGAGTATTCGAGATTGAATAGATTTCTGTTCAAACCATAACGGGTTAAACTTTCACCACCTACAAAGTACTGATTTAACCCTTGGCTGAGGGGTCAGGGAAGTGGGGAGAGAAGTAGTCAGATTTGGATCAATGGCCATGTCTGCGTCTAAAATGGCACCCTATTCCCTATGTAGTGCACTACTTTTGAGCAGAGCCTATGGTCAAAAGTAGTGCACTACAAAGGGAATAGGGTAGAATGGTGGGAACCCGGTTGCCGAGATTTACCAGGGTTTACCGCCCAAAACCACTCCCTTTTCCTGGGATAAATAACTATAAGAAAGCAGTAAATGATAATAAATGATTTCTATGAAGAGAGCATGGCGTGAAATGGAACTGTTAAATGATATGCGATGTCTAAATCGGGCTTCTCTGCAGCCTCTGCATGGTGAATCAACGCTCAGGGTGGGGACAGACAGCCCATCTCAGTATGGAGCGCACTTCACGATGCACGTAGACCTACTGTATCATCCCATCACGGGAACTGTTATTCTAGTGACGGGTACACCTACATTTGCTGCAGCATGGCCTATGCTACAGTCATATAAAGACCGAATGCCTGACTAATTTACACATCTCCATCGGACTTTCGGGGTCACCTTGTTTTTTCATTGTAAAGATATATTTTTCTCATTGCAGCAGCAGAGTTTTAAAACAGCCTGTCAGTCGAATGTCGTTGTTTTAAATCAGTACACGCGAGAGCTCTCTGTCTTCCTCTCTCTCTGCATCAACTTGAACATTCAAATTGCATCCAAAATAGATCATCCTGTTCTAGATTGATATATATTGATGTCCTAGCCTACCTCTTTCAAGTAATACATTCAATGTAGTATTAGCCTTATATTTAGCTTATGAATGATGGGTTATGCGTAATAGGCTTCTAACTTATTGCCTCTGTCTCTTGCACAATAAGCACCTGCGCTCCGCTGGCCTGTCCTTGTAAAAACACTTGGAGTTCCATGCAGGAAAAGCTACACTAGAACAGCTTGCTGGACATCATTGTTTTAGCATTTCTTACACCAACAGACTAATCGAAGAGGGTCGCAAGCTCTTTTTTTGCTGAATGTTAAATACAGCAGCCAATAGAACTCATGGGTAGTTTGAAAGAAGAGCGAATCATTCTTCCTTGGTGAAGAGAAGGGAAAGACCTTCTGCATCTAATTCTGGTCCAGTATTACTCAAGGATGTCATCAGAATGATGAAGATGAGGACAAATAAACGTATTTCATTTAACTGTTGGAGGCGAGGAAGGATTGAAGCAACTATAGAGAGAGAAAGAGGAGGAGTACTAATTACATCAGGGGAAGTATTATGAAAGGTGAATGTAAGTCTGCCTGCTAATCATACAAATAGGCATATCATATATTTCTAAATTATAATCAAATTCTCCAGCCTACACTTGTAACTTTGTTAGCCGCATGTGCTGTACCAGAGTCGTATGTTCTCTCCCTGTTTTATCATGGTTTGAACGATGTGCATAATTCCAGTCCATATATACAATACAGTACAGTAATACAGTTCACACTCAAAAAGATGAGCCTGCTGGAGCTAGTTTCATTTATTTACACAAGAGAGCATAGAGCTGGCTACATCTATGGGCTTTTATGTCTTTCTGTCGTGAGTAATGTTCAGTAGTCTATGTGATATATTTATTGGAAAACGGCACAATCATTTGGCCTTTTTTGGGCTTGTGCTCATTAAATATTGTTAATGTAGGGCTCAGAAAATGTATTTAATATATGGCTCAAAGTGATTTATTCTCTGGATGGAACATTTGTAAAATGTGTTTTAGGCTCAATGCTAACCCATTACTAGTCCTATCTACAGTACACTCTTAGAAAAAATGCTTCTGAAATGGTTCTTTGGCTGTCCCTATAGGATAACCATTTTTGGTTACAGGTAGAACCCTTTTGTGTTCCATTTAGAACCCTCTGTGGAAAGGGTTCTACATGGAACTCAAAAGGTTTCTACCTGGAGCCAAAATGGTTCTACCTGGAACCAAAAAGGGTTCATCAAAGGGTTCTCCTATGGGGATAGCCGAATAATGCTTTTAGGTTCTAGATAGGGTTGCAAAAAAACGGTACATTTCCGGTTTTCCAGAAAACCTGGTTGAAAGATTACCGCGGAATCAGGAGGGAATAAGCAGAAAATCCAAGAATCCTCCAAACGGGATTTTTGGAAAATGAGGGCATTATGGGACGTTACAGGAAGTTACAGGATTTTGGCAACCCTAGGTATATTCCACCCCTGGGTGAAATTAATTTAGTTCAGGGGAACAATAAACTTCAACAGTAAACACTGTTGAAGATTGAATGTGCATCAACTGATTCCCTGAAGGTATAGCACATTAATTGAAGAACTAGCAACAATCAAAGCTGCCACACTTTGCAATTGCTTAACCCAGATTCTGGAACTGCATTAAAAGACATTAACAAGGAATTTGATAGAGGGGGAGTAGCGGAAATTGAGGGAGAATGGCAGAAGGGGAGAATGGCAGAAGGGGAGAATGACAGAAGCGGAGAATGACAGAAGGGGAGAATGACAGAAGGGGAGAATGGCAGAAGGGGAGAATGACAGAAGGGGAGAATGGCAGAAGCTGGACTTGTACCAGCAACCTTGTGGACTACCGTCTGAGCCATAAAAGTCCAGAACTTATGACAGAGGTTGGACTATGACCATATACAGAGAGGTTGCAATCTGTGTCCCAGACGTGATTTCAAACAGAGTTCCTTCAATGTGGCCAGGGGGAAGGGGGGGGGGGGGGGGCTGAGATGCAAAGCAGCACAGACCACCGCACAACACCTGCTTTCAATTTCCAGCAAATTGGAATTCTGTTAGGAACAATGGACGCCTTTGTGAGCCAAAGTGGTGTGTGTATGTGTGTATGTGCGTGTGTGTATATGCGTGCGTGTGTGTGTGTGTGTGTGCGTGCGTGCGTGCGTGCGTGCGTGCGTGCGTGCGTGTGCGTGCGTGCGTGCGCGTGCGTGCGTGTGCGTGCGTGCGTGTGTGTGCGTGCGTATGTTACATGTGTTTATACTGATGTGATCAATGCATGGTCTTCTCAACCAGCCGGGTTGCCAGCGAATAAAGTGAGGAGGATGAGGAAGATGTGTGTGTGTGTGTGCATAAACACATGTGCATATTCATGTGTACAGTATACGTTCATGCATGTGTGTGCACTCTAGAGGACTGGCAACGCAGAGCAGAGCAGAGCAGGCACGTTGCCAGGTTGGGCCAGTATCATGAGCTAGCATCAGACACTGTCAGCAGACAAAGACAGATAATTAACAAGAGAGGAGCAGGAGGAGGGGGGATGTGATCAATGGTGGAGACACACACACACACACACACACACACACACACACACACACACACACACACACACTGACACACACCACGTACACACACACACACACACACACACACACACACACACACACACACACACACACACACACACACACACACCATGTACACACACACACACAACATACACACCATGTAAACACACACACAACATACACACACACACACACACACACACCATGTACACACACACACACACACCATGTACACACACACACACACACACAACATACACACCATGTACACACACACACACACACACACAACATACACACACCATGTACACACACGCACACAACATACACACACACAGACACATACTTGCAATACACACACACACACACACACACACACACACACACACACACACACACACACACACACACACACACACACACACACACACACACACACACAAACACACACACATGCACAGAGATCAATGGACAGAGAAAACTGTAAAACTGTAGTGATTATTATCATTAGCCTGCATCTAAGCTACTTATGATGCCATGCAGTCAATGATAGTCAATGATAGTCAATGATGTTGTGAAGCAAGGGCCAACACAACAAGATGAAACTGTAGATATACTGTACTGTACTGGCACGCATGGCGGAATGACAGAACATGTTTGTGTACACACACACAACATGAACACACACCCACACCAAGCCCCCCGGCCCACTCCCACCTCCACCCTGGTGTCTAAAGCAGCAAGCCCATTATGAGGGCTAGAGCTATGGCTTTGAAAGACTGATTGTTACCTGTCCTGGCTTGGTGACTCTCCTGCAGTTGTCTCCTCTAGTCCACCACACCCTCCGTTATGGTCTCTCTCTCTCTCTCTCTCTCTCTCTCTCTCTCTCTCTCTCTCTCTCTCTCTCTCTCTCTCTCTCCTTTCCTCCACCTCTACCAAACCCTCGCCTGCTGTTCTCTCCTCTAGTCCACCACACCCTCCGTTATGGTCTCTCTCTCTCTCTCTCTCTCTCTCTCTCTCTCTCTCTCTCTCTCTCTCTCTCTCTCTCTCTCTCTCTCTCTCTCTCTCTCTCTCTCTCTCTCCTCTCCTCCACCTCTACCAAACCCTCGCCTGCTGTTCTCTCCTCTAGTCCACCACACCCTCTGTTATGGGCTCTCTCTCAAATCAAATCAAATTGTATTTGTCACATGCACCAAATACAACTGGTGTCGACTTTATCGTAAAACGCTTGCTTACGAGCCCTTCCTAACAATGCAGTTTAAAAATAAAATAAAGTAGTTACACAAGAGGAATAAAATAAAATACACAAGAACGGAGGAATGTGGAGCTATATACAGGAAGTACCAGTACCAGATCAATGTGGAGCTATATACAGGAAGTACCAGTACCAGATCAATGTGGAGCTATATACAGGAAGTACCAGTACCAGATCAATGTGGAGCTATATACAGGAAGTACCAGTACCAGATCAATGTGGAGCTATATAAAGGGAGTACCAGTACCAGATCAATGTGGAGCTATATACAGGGAGTAGCAGTACCAGATCAATGTGGCGCTATATACAGGGAGTAGCAGTACCAGATCAATGTGGAGCTATATACAGGGAGTAGCAGTACCAGATCAATGGTAAGGATTGAGGATTTGAGGTAGATTCGTAAATTATTCAGACCCCTTTACTTTCCACATTTTGTTACGTTATAGCCTTATTCGAAAATGGATTTCAAAATATATTATTCCCATCAATCTATACAAAATACCCCATAATGACAAAGCAAAAACAACTTGTTGGAGAAAAAAAGCAAATGTATTGAAAACAAAAACATTACATTTACATAAGTATTCAGTACTTTGTTGAAGCACCTTTGGCAGCGAATACAGCCTCGTGTCTTCTTGGGTATGACACTACAAGCTTGGCACACCTGTATTTGGGGAGTTTCTCCCATTCTTCTCTGCAGATATTCTCAAACTCTGTAAGGTTGGATGGGGAGCGTCACAGCACAGCTATTTTCAGGTCTCTCCAGAGATGTTAGATCGGATTCCCGTCCGGGCTCTGGATGGGCCACTCAAGGACATTTAGAGACTTGTCCCAAAGCCACTCCTGCGTTGTCTTGGCTGTGTGCTTACTGTAGCGTCGTTGTCCTGTTGGAAGGTGAATCTTCGCCCCAGTCTGAGGTCCTGAGCGCTCTGGAGCAGGTTTTCATCAAGGATCTCTCTGTCCTTTACTCCGTTCATCTTTCCCTCAATCCTGTCTAGTGTCCCAGTCCCTGCCACTGAAAAACTTCCCCACAGCATGATGTTGCCACCACCCTGCTTCACCGTAGGGATGGTGCCAGGTTTCCTCCAGACATGACTCTTGGTATTCAGGCAGAGTTCCATCTTGGTTTCATCAGACCAGAGACTCTTGTTTCTCATGGTCTGAGAGTCTTTAGGTGACTTATGGCAATCTCCAAGTGGGCTGTCATGTGCCTTTAACTTAGGAGTGGCTTCTGTCTGGCCACTCTACCATAAAGGTTCTCCCATCTCCACAGAGGAACTCTGGAGCCAGAGTGACCATCGGGTTCTTGATCAACTCTCTGACCAATGCCCTTCTCCCCCAATTGCTCAGTTTGGCCGGGGAGTCTTGGTGGTTCCAAACTTCTTCTATTTAAGAATGATGGAGGCCACTGTGTTCTTGGGGACCTTCAATGCTGCAGAAATGTTTTGGTATCCTTCCCAAAATCTGTGCCTCAATACAATCCTGTCTCCGAACTCTACGGACAACTCCTTCGACCTCATGGTTTGCTTTATGCTCTGACATGCACTGTCAACTGTGGGACCTTATATAGACAGGTGTGTGCCTTTCCAAATCATGTCCAATCAATTTAATAATGTCCAATCAAGTCTAGTGAGTGTGTATATGGTTTGTATACATAGTCTAGTGAGTGTGTATATGGTTTGAATATATAGTCTAGTGAGTGTGTATATGGTTTGTATATATAGTCTAGTGAGTGTGTATATGGTTTGTATATATAGTCTAGTGAGTGTGTATTGGGTCAGTGCAAGAAAAACTCAAAGATAATTTGTAAAAATCCAAATAACTTCACAGATCTTCCCATGCTTGTTCAATGAACCTTAAACAATTAATGAACATGCACCTGTGGAACGGTCGTTAAGACACTAACAGCTTACAGACGGTAGGCAATTAAGGTCACAGTTACAAAAACTTAGGACACTAAACTGGCCTTTCTACTGACTCTGAAAAACACCAAAAGAAAGATGCCCAGGGTTCTTGCTCATCTGCGTGAACATGCCTTAGGCATGCTTCAAGGAGGCATGAGGACTGCAGATGTGGCCAGGGCAAAAAATTGCAATGCCCGTACTGTGAGACGCCTAAGACAGCGCTACAGGGAGACAGGACGGACAGCTGATCGTCCTCACAGTGGCAGACCACGTGTAACAACACCTGCACAGGATCGGTACATCAGAACATCACACCTGCGGGACAGGTACAGGATGGCATCAACAACTGCCCGAGTTACACCAGGAACGCACAATCCCTCCATTAATGCTCAGACTGTCCGCAATAGGCTGAGAGAGGCAGGACTGAGGGCTTGTAGGCCTGTTGTAAGGCAGGTCCTCACCAGACATCACCGGCAACAACGTCGCCTATGGGCACAAACCCACCGTCGCTGGACTGGCAAAAAGTGCTCTTCAATGACGAGTTGCGGTTTTGTCTCACCAGGGGTGATGGTCGGATTTGAGTTTATCGTCGAAGGAATATGCTTTACACCGAGGCCTGTACTCTGGAGCGGGATCGATTTGGAGGTGGAGGGTCCGTCATGGTCTGGGGCGGTGTGTCACAGCATCATCGGACTGAGCTTGTTGTCATTGCAGGCAATCTCAACGCTGTGCGTTACAGGGAAGACATCCTCCTCTCTCATGTGGTACCCTTCCTGCAGGCTCATCCTGACATGACCCTCCAGCATGACAAGCCACCAGCCATACTGCTCGTTCTGTGCATGATTTCCTGCAAGACAGGAATGTCAGTGTTCTGCCATGGCCAGCGAAGAGCCCGGATCTCAATCCCATTGAGCACGTCTGGGACCTGTTGGATCGGAGGGTGAGGGCTAGGGCCATTCCCCCCAGAAATGTCTGGGAACTTGCAGGTGCCATGGTGGAAGAGTGGGTTAACATCTCAAAGCAAGAACTGGCAAATCTGGTGCAGTCCATGAGGACGCGATGCACTGCAGTACTTAATGCAGCTGGTGGCCACACCAGATACTGACTTTTACTTTTGATTTTGACCCCTGCTTTGTTCAGGGACACATTATTCCATTTCTGTTAGTCACATGTCTGTGGAACTTGTTCAGTTTATGTCTCAGTTGTTGAATCTTGTTATGTTCATACAAATATTTACACATGTTAAGTTTGCTGAAAATAAACGCAGTTGACAGTGAGAGGCCGTTTCTTTTTTTGCTGTTTAGTTTGAGTACTATTAATTGTCTATTTAGCAGTCTTGCTATTTAGCAGTCTTATGGCTTGGGGTAGAAGCTGTCTCGGAGTCTGTTGGTCCAAGAGCCGATGCTCCGGTACCGTTTGCAGGACGGTAGCAGAGAACATGGTTTGGGTGCCTGGAGTCTTTTGCAATTTTTCGGGCCTTCCTCTGACACCGTCTGATATAGAGGTCCTGGATTGGAGGGAGCTCAGGACCAGTGATGTAGTGGGCTGTCCACAACATCCTCTGTAGTGCTTTGCAGTCAAGGGCGGTGCATTTGCCATACCAAGCAGTGATGCAGCCAGTCAAGATGCTCTCGATGGTGCAGCTGTAGAACTTTTTGAGGATCTCTCCTCTAGTCCACCACACCCTCCATTATGGGGTCTCTCTCTCCCTCCTCTCCTCCACCTCTACCAAACCATCGCCTGCTGTTCTCTCCTCAAGTCCACCACACCCTCCGTTATGGTCTCTCTCTCTCTCTCTCTCTCTCTCTCTCTCTCTCTCTCTCTCTCTCTCTCTCTCTCTCTCTCCCTCCTCTCCTCCACCTCTACTAAGCCCACACAGTCCAGGCCTACCTCATACTAACTTAAAGAAAGGGATGGACACTCTTACTAAAACGTCACCCAAGCCACATATACTAAAAACAAGACACACAAAGGACGGAACAAATAGTACAACAAATATTGTGGTTAAATTCAAATATAGTAATTGATAAAAAAACTGTATTTATCGAAGAAATGTTTAAAAAAGGTATAATTTTTGTGAATGATATCATAAATAGGACTGGTGGAGTTATGTCACACATGCAGCTCACACAGACATATGGAAATGTCTGCTCTACCCAAAATTACAACCAATTAATTGCAGCATTACCACAAAAATGGAAGAGGCAAGTAGAAGGGGAAAAAAGTAAGGAACTTGTATGTCGGCCCTGTATTAAAGAACATAAATGGTTAAAGAAAAGTGTGATAAATAAAAACATATACCAATTTCATTTAAGGACCAAAAAACTGACAGCTGTGCCATATAAATTGCAAAATAGTTGGGAAGAGATGTTCGATGTACCCATTCCATGGCACATGGTTTATGAATTGATACGCAAAACAACGCCGGATTCAAAACTTCGAATTTTTCAATTTAAATTATTGTACAAAATTCTTGCAACTAATAGAATGTTATATATATGGGGTATACAATCTTCCCAGCTCTGTAGATTCTGCTGTGAGGAGGCAGAGTCATTAGACCATTTATTTTGGTATTGTCCATATGTAGCTCGTTTTTGGTCACAGGTCCAGGAATGGCTGAAGAATTGCAACATTTGCCTAGAACTAACGCTACAGATAGCAATACTGGGGGATTTGAAAAGCCATAGTCAATCAATCAATAATATAATAATTATTTTAGCAAAAATGTTTATTTTTAATTTACAATCTGTAGAAGCTATGAGAATAGGAAGGTTCAAATCTTTTGTGAAGCATCACAGCACAGTTGAAAAATATATGGCAAATAAAAATCCGAAATGGATGATGTTGGAAGATAGATGGGAAGGGTTGAGTAGAACTGAAGGGTGGGACTAATAACAAGATAAACAATGTAGGGCATACGGGATCTGTGAAATGTGTATAGGTGCGGAGCTTTTGTGAAATAGCACAGTTACAAGTGGAAATAAAATTGGATGGACAACAGAAATAGAGGAAGGACTAAGAACAAACAAGAGAGAACTATTATAAAGTAGTCTGTGTCTGTAAAATAGGTATAAGATGTATAAATTGAAGGTAAAAGCAGAAGTGTTTATTAGTTTACTCCAATTGGGGGAGCGGTGGTAGGGTTGCGGGGAATAATAATAAAGGTATATTCTTTAAAAAAGTATGTATGTCTATATAGGTATGTGTATGTATATATGTATATATGTATGCATGCGTGTATGGATATATATATTTACCCCAAAAAATATGGGGGATTGGAAATGATGCAGACAATTACATTGGAAGCAACATTCTTTCCGCAATATTAAGCTGATCCACCCCAAAAAAAAAAATTAAAAAAATAAATAAAAATAAAAATAAAAAATAAAAATAAAAAAAATAAAAAAACAAGACACACACATACAGGCCACGGTAACACACCCATATTCGCCAGAAAAAACACAGACTTGTAAAGTAGAGACGTCATTTTGAAAAACCACTACAGCCCACACACAGCAGAAGGGATGGGAGAGAGGGAGAGAGGGAGAGAGGGAGAGAGGGAACTTGAAAGGAGCAGAGGAGTTGAGAGAGGAAGATGACGCACAACATGAAAGAGGGGAAAGAGTGAGTGGGCATGAAAAGGAAAGAGAGAGAAAGAGAGAGATGGACACAGGAGTGTGACTGAAGAAAACAAGCTAAAAATGAGAATGAGAGAAAAGGAAAACGGAAGAAAGAGGAGACTATAGAGCAAGCATTAAATGGATATATATATTGTAGCTCCAGGGATGTGGAGGTGGAGGGGTCCTGAGAGCAACTCTGTGCCCAGTGAGGCGTGCTGAAAGTTGGGACGCTGTCAGCCGGGGCCTGAGGACGCTGGGAGAGGCGTCCACTCTCAGAGCATCACCACCTGGGCACAGCAACACAGCTTTAAGTTTAGTGAGAGTGATGGCCACATTCTCCAAGGACTGCCTCAGTCGCACGCACGCACGCACGTGCGCACACACACACACACACACACACACACACACACACACACACACACACACACACACACACACACACACACACACACACACACACACACACACACACACACACACACACTGCTTTTGTCCCTTTCTGTCTTTCTCCGTGCTCCAAATTCTAACTTCAGTCCACACAGAAGTGGCTCCCGACAACATGCAGTCTCTGTCCCTGTGTGATAAAACTACAGGCCCAATGAAAGGGAAAGGGGAAAGGGGGAGACCTAGTCAGTTGTCCAACTGAATGTATTCAACTGAAATGTGTCTTCCGCATTTAACCCAACCCATCTGAATAAGAGTCACACTAAATGTCATCATCTTCATCATTGTCGTCGTCTTCATCATCATCATCATCATCATTATCATCATGATCACTGTTGTCGTCTTCATCATCATCATCGTCTTCATCATCATCACCCCTCACTGATTATTAACAGAAAAAGATCTGCACCAATACAGTACAACAGTGTTGGATAGATGCTAAACCTATCATCTCGGAGTCTCTATCCCTGCTGAGCTAAGCTAGAGAACAGTAGCTTATTTACCTATGGTCTCGGTCTGGGCCTGAGAGGGCAGACAGACAGCTTCATTACAGTAAGTATCTCATCACTCCACACTGCCTAATCATCAGCCCTGCTAGACCCTGAGATGCACACACACACACACACACACACACACACACACACACACACACACACACACACACACACACACACACACACACACACACACACACACACACACACACAGACACACACACACACACACACACACACACACACACACACTAATCAGACAGGGAGAGGACACACACACTAATCAGACAGAGAGAGGACACACACACCTCTGGTTGTCCAGTGTCCACTAGTGCAAGAGTCATCTTGGCAAATAGACATGCATATGAACACAGACATGCACACACACACACACACACACACACACACACACACAGTCTCCTTCAAATCAAAGAACGATAGATTTTTTTTGAGTCCCAAAGGATATTGTTCCGTCAATAAGGGACTCTGTTGGACAACTTCAGACATTAGCTATATGAATCCATACAGCGTCTTACCTTACAACCTCTCATCTCCTTACGGAATGATCACCTTCAGTCTCTACACGCTTAGAAAAAATGCTGCTATCTAGAACCAAAAGGGGTTCTTCGGCTGTCCCCATAGGAGAACCCTTAGAAGAACCCAATTTGGTTCCAAGTAGAACCCTCTTCGTTCCAGGTAGAACTCTTTTAGGTTCCGTGTGGAACCCTTCCCACATAGGGTTCTACATGGAACCCAAAAGAGTTCTACCTGGAACCAAAAAGGGTTCTCCTATGGGACAGCCGTATAACCCCTTTTTTTTTTCTTTTTTAATTTTATCCCCAATTTTTTGTGGTATCCAATTGCTAGTAATTACTATCTTGTCTCATCGCTACAACTCCCGTACGGGCTCGGGAGAGACGAAGGTCGAAAGCCATGCGTCGGTCCGAAACACAACCCAACCAAGCCGCACTGCGCCTCCAACCCGGAAGCCAGCCGCACCAATGTGTCAGAGGAAACACCGTGCACCTGGCTCCCTTGGTTAGCGCGCACTGCGCCCGGCCCGCCACAGGAGTCGCTGGTGCGCAATTAGACAAGGATATCCCTACCGGCCAAACCCTCCCTAACCTGGACGACGCTAGGCCAATTGTGCATCGCCCCACGGACCTCCCGGTCACGGCCGGCTGCGACAGAGCCTGGGCGCGAACCCAGAGTCTCTGGTGGCGCAGCTAGCGCTGCAGTGCCCTAGACCACTGCGCCACCCGGGAGGCCCTCGGAACCCTTTTTTCTAATAGTGTGTCTCTCTGAAACATTCTATTGTAGGATAAACATTTTGTCTTAACTTCCTCTGTTGTTCGGGAGGTTGGAATTTAGTAACACCTGAATCGATCAAAACACCGTATTCTAACATGTTATGATTACAGCTTTGCATGTGCTTAGCAGAACAGTGTTCCTCTGAGAGCTTTACAGCACATCGGAGACGTACTTAGCATTTGGCTAATGCCGGTTGCTATTTGTGGCAGATTCCGTTAGCATGTGGTCAAATCCTACGTTCCCCCGTCTCCACGGAGAGAGCCCCCATGCATTATTAACAGTGTGTATTTAAAGAACATTCTTAGAACCCAGGCTTGGTTCTAGGACGTCATCCTCCATACCAAGCGCAGTTCCTCCTCAGGCTCTCATGCCGCGTCACATCTTACTCTGCACTATGAACAGCTGCGCTCTTCTCTCTCCTTTTATTCCCCCTTTTTCCATATCCCTCCTTCCCTCTCCTCTCCCGCCATGCCTGCCTCTCTCTCAGACAACATAATACCTTTCTCTCAGCTACACACACACACTGTGTATTTTCAGTCCAAACAGGGGCAGTGGTTGCTGTTACAGGAAAAGTCATTTTATGCTTCAATGATATATACTGTATGTCCATTATAGCTCTAACAGAATAGATCAGGTATATATTGAACACATTATCACATACAGGATATCCATATATGCTGCATCATTACCTACTGTATCTTCTATATCGTTTTAGATTGAACAACCTTCCAACCTGGCATCCTGGAATACAGCTCTGGAGCTCATATATAAGGTACATCCCAAATAGCATATGCCTATATAGTGCACTACATTTGATAAGTGTACACTATAAAGGGAATAGGGTGCCATTTGGGATGCAGCCATAGTCTCCATACAGCCACAGTCAGGTGGTAAGCAGTGGAATGGGCAGGGGCTGGGACTAGGGACAGGGGGCAGCGGCTGGGGCTAGGGACAGGGGGCAGGGGACAGGGGCTAGGACCTAGGCTAGGGGCAGGGGGACTGGGGCTAGGGGCTAGGCTAGGGGCAGGGGGCAGGGAGCAGCGACTGGGGCTAGGGACAGGGGGCAGGGGACAGGGGCTAGGACCTAGGCTAGGGGCAGGGGACAGGGGCTAGGACCTAGGCTAGGGGCAGGGGGCAGGGAGCAGGGTGCAGGGAGCAGCGGCTGGGGCTAGGGACAGGGGGCAGGGGACAGGGGCTAGGACCTAGGCTAGGGGCAGGGGGCCTGGGGCTAGGCTAGGGGCAGGGTGCAGGGTGCAGGGAGCAGCGGCTGGGGCTAGGGACAGGGGCAGGGGACAGGGGCTAGGACCTAGGCTAGGGGCAGGGGGACTGGGGCTAGGGGCTAGGCTAGGGGCAGGGGGCAGGGAGCAGGGTCCAGGGAGCAGCGGCTGGGGCTAGGGACAGGGGGTAGGGGACAGGGGCTAGGACCTAGGCTAGGGGCAGGGGGCAGGGGACAGGGGCTAGGCTAGGGGCAGGGTGCAGGGTGCAGGGAGCAGCGGCTGGGGCTAGGGGGCAGGGGACAGGAGACAGGACCTAGGCTAGGGGCAGGGGGAAGGGGACTGGGGCTAGGGGCTAGGCTAGGGGCAGGGGGACTGGGGCTAGGGGCTAGGCTAGGGGCAGGGAGCAGGGGGCAGGGAGCAGTGGCTGGGGCTAGGGGGCAAGGGACAGGGGACAGGGGACAGGGGCTAGGGCTTAGGCTAGGGGCAGAGGGAAGGGGACTGGGGCTAGGGGCTAGGCTAGGGACAGGGGGAAGGGGACTGGGGCTAGGGGCTAGGCTAGGGACAGGGGGAAGGGGACTGGGGCTAGGGGCAGGGGGCAGGGGACAGGGGCTAGAGCCTAGGCTAGGGACAGGGGGAAGGGGACTGGGGCTAGGGGCTAGGCTAGGCTAGGGACAGGGGGCAGGGGACAGGGGCTAGAGCCTAGGCTAGGGACAGGGGGAAGGGGACTGGGGCTAGGGGCAGGGGGCAGGGGACAGGGGCTAGAGCCTAGGCTAGGGACAGGGGGAAGGGGACTGGGGCTAGGGGCTAGGCTAGGCTAGGGGCAGGGTGCAGGGAGCAGGGTGCAGGGAGCAGCGGCTGGGGCTAGGGGGCAGGGGACAGGGGACAGGACCTAGGCTAGGGGCAGGGGGAAGGGGACAGGGGCTAGGAGCAGGGGGAAGGGGACAGGGGCTAGGGGCTAGGGGCTAGGAGCAAGGGGAAGGGGACAGGGGCTAGAGCTAGGAGCAGGGGGAAGGGGACAGGGGCTAGGGGCAGGGGGAAGGGGACAGGGGGAAGGGGACTGGCGCTAGGGGCTAGGGAAGGGGGAAGGGGACTGGGGATAGGGGCTAGGGAAGGGGACTGGGGCTAGGGAAGGGGACTGGGGATAGGGGCTAGGGAAGGGGGAAGGGGACTGGGGATAGGGGCTAGGGAAGGGGACTGGGGATAGGGGCTAGGGAAGGGGGAAGGGGACTGGGGCTAGGGAAGGGGGAAGGGGACTGGGGATAGGGGCTAGGGAAGGGTTGAAGGGGACTGGGGATAGGGGCTAGGGAAGGGGGAAGGGGACTGGGAGGTTGAGGGGTGTCTCCTCAATGTGATCCCAGTGAGGATCTAATAGAGAGGAATCCTAATGAAATTAATGAGGACCAACTATTTGGTGTGTGTGTGTGTGCATGCCTCACTATTCCAGTCCTGGTGTTCTGTGGAAGTCCATGTTCCTCACTCACCTACACACACTGGCAGTCCTAGATAAAGGGCAGACCTAGATGAAGGGCAGTCCTAGATGAAGGGCAGTCCTAGATTAAGGCCAGTCCTAGATTAAGGGCAGTCCTAGATTAAGGGCAGTCCTAGATGAAGGGCAGTCCTAGATGAAGGGCAGTCCTAGATGAAGGGCAGTCCTAGATTAAGGGTAGTCCTAGATTAAGGGCAGGCCTAGATGAAGGGCAGTCCTAGATTAAGGGTAGTCCTAGATTAGGGGCAGTCCTAGATGAAGGGTACCAGGTAGCCTAATGGTTAGAGCGTTGGGCTAGTAACCTAATGGTTGCTATTTTGAATCTCTGGGCCGACAAGGTGAAATCTGTCAATTTGCTCTTGAGCAAGGCACTTAACCCTAATTGCGTCACAGCCGTCAATAATGGCTGAGCCCTGGCTGTAACCCCACTCTTAGGGGGAGTGGGATATGCAAAAATAATAATATTTACATTTCACACTTGTACATGTGTGAAACAGGACCAAAATAAAAACAAATTAAAGGAAGGCACAGCAGAAGATAAAATTACGCAGGACAACCCAGAAATATATGTAGGCCTTGCCAGCATCCAGCACGGACAGACACTGTTTAAAGGCAGGGAACACAGATGCAAACCACCACTAACCCAAACCCTAACCCTAACCCTAACCCTAACCCTAACCCTAACCACCACATGGCAGAACATCAACTACACCAGCAGAGAGAGTAGGAGTCAAGGCTGCTGTTACTGAAGATACAGTGCTGTGAAGCACGGCTTCTCCCATGCAGAAGTAAGTCACACAATATGGGAGATTTGATTGGTATCCCGAATTAAGAAAAATATCCAAATATTTCTCAAATATATCACCTCTCAAAGGGAGGAGGAATACAGGATAAAATAAAATCAACAAATACTTTTTATTTCATAATTGATTGTGATTTTGGGATTGGTCCCCCAAAAGATTGCATGTCTCACCCAGACCCCTATCACCCCTCATCTCTCATCCTCGCCCAGACCCTTCACCCATACCGCTAAGCCTTTAGTGCTTACCCAGAACATGCAGGACAGGCAGACCCATGTCCTTGCTCCTCCGGACAAAACTGACGGCACACACAGAGAGATAGAGGGCATCCTGGAAAAATCACACTTCCACTGGACTCAACACAGAATTCCAGAGCATTCCCAAGTAGAATTCCCAACGACTCCACATTGGATTGTGTGACACCATTCCGTACCAGGCAGCAGACAGGCAGCAGACAGGCAGCAGACAGGCAGCAGACAGGCAGCAGACAGGCAGCAAACAGGCAGCAGACAGGCAGCAGACAGGCAGAGAGAGAGAACGGCTGCTGTTACTACTGCTGCTATTCTCACTCTGATACTTTCAGTCAGGCAGTCTCCTTCACCCTTCTGCTTCTTAACCCTCTCTCTCTTTTGCACTCTCTTTACTTCACTCTCCATTTTTCTTTTTTTCACTCACAATCTCTCTCTCTCCACTCTCCTTCTCTCTCTCTCTCCACTCTCCTCTCGCTCTCTCTCCACTCTCCTTCTCTCTCTCTCGCTCAGTCTCTTGGTCCCTCTCTCTCTCCACGCCTCCTCTCTCTCTCTCCCTCAGTCTCTTTGTGTCTCTCTCTACTTCTCTCTCTCTCCACTCTCTCCTTCTCTCTCTCTCCCTCAGTCTCTCGGTCCCTCTCTCTCTCCACGCCTCCTCTCTCTCTCCCTCAGTCTCTCTCTCTCTCTCCACTCTCTCCACTCTCTCCTTCTCTATCTCTCTCTCCACTCTCGCTCAGTCTCTCTCTCTGTCTCTCTCTCCTTCTCTCTCTCTCCACTCTCTCCTCTCTCTCTCCACACCTCCTCTCTCTTTCCTCACTCTCTCTCTCCACTCTCTCTCTCTATCTCTCTCTCCACTATCCCTCGTTCCCTCAGAAAGACACTAAGCTCTCAGGAGTAATATGTATAAGGCAAGATGACTCACATGAGGGAAGGAGGGAGGGAGGAGGTGTCTGTCTGCCTTTCATTTTCCCCCTCTTCAAATATCCCCTCTTAGCCCCTGCTCCAGCTCTCTCCCTCGCTCACACACTCCTCTATTCAGTGACCCCATGCACACCACTCCGTCCCTTCTTTCCATGCTTCACCTCTCTCTCTTTCCCTCCATCCCTTCTTTCCATGCTTCACCTCTCTCTCCTTCCCTCCATCTCTTCTCTCCTCCTCCTGCAAGCATGCTCGCTCATGTCTGTGCTAATGTCACTTGAATTTTTTATTTGCTTCCTCTCTTCTCCCTCTCTACTCTCCTTTCTCTTTCCTCTCCTCTCTCCTCTCTTCTCTCCCCCCTCTCCTCCCTTCTCTCCCCCCTCTCCTCCTCTCCTCTCCTCCTCCATTGCCTTACCCCCTCACAGTTTGACAGCATGGGGAGTCACCTCCTGTAATCTTATTCTATGGTCCCTAGTCCCTTCTATAAAAGACAAGCGATCAGTACCATATTGTTACCTCAGGCCTATGCTGCGCTGGTGAAAAACTACTGCTGGTTCAACACCAACACCACTGCTTTGTCCTCTCAGTGAGTCCCACAGACACATCCTGCCTCAGTGCTGGAGGAATCCATGTAGGCTACAATAGAGCTTTTCACACATACCCTCTCCTCGACTTCCTGTTTGCTGTGGTTACCTTCAATCTGATCTAGGATCAGCTCTCCCAAGCCCAGTCGTCACCTGCCCACTATGAGGTAAACAGAGGATCAGCTGTAATGGGTCAGCAGTAAGTGAATGTTTAGAGAGGCAGTGCCTGTGTTGACCTGAATGTTCCGACTGTGTGGCAGCATTGACGATGTGACAATGCCGATAGTGGGTCGCCAAGAATGATGAGGCAGAGATATTCCAACTGATGAGTGGAGGTGGCTGCTGCGCACGCACACACACACACACACACACACACACACACACACACACACACACACACACACACACACACACACACACACACACACACACACACACACACACACACACACACACACACACACACACACACACACACACAGCATCAGTGCTCCATCAGTGTTGTATCAGCATTATATTAGTGATGAATACACATCACATCAATGCGGCTACCTGATCCCCACAGGGCGCAGGGCCAATTCATTCACAGCAAACCTTTTTCTGACTGTTGCTATTGATCCCTGTTGCTTTTCATCACTCAGATAGACATCTCCATGACTATGGAGAACCTGACACAGCCAATATATCACAGGAGGCTGGTGAGGGAAGGATAATGGCTGGAATGGAGTGAACAGGATGTGTATGAAACAGATGGAAGCCATGTGTTTGATGCCATTCCGTTAATGCCGTTCAAGTCATTTAAGATGCCCGTCTTCCCCAATTAAGAAGCTACCAGCCACCTGTGCAGTGTATGAATGAGAGAATGTATGAGAGAGTGGGGTTATGGTAATCTGATCTTAGATCTGTGTTTAAGTGTACCATTACTACTACCAGTCACTACCACTACTACAAAGCTTTGTTTGACCCCCACTACTTCACTATTTTAAGACAAGAAAGCACACACATTTTCTTCAGGTAATGTTCTTTTCTAGTTATGTCTGTAATGATTAGAAGGTAGAAGTTACCCCTAAACACAGTTCTAGGATCAGATTCTACCATAAACCCCAACTTATGACATTAACCATTTTTGGCTACATATTCCTAATGGTTACACTTAGGAAGTTGTGGTTGGTTAATCTGATCCTGGATCTGGGCTAAGGGGCTACTTCTACTTGGATAACCACTGAGCGCCTGTCTAAAGTCTAGACCATGTTCACAGCAGCCTCTAGTGGAAATGACTTTACGTATTCTCCTCATGTTCAGTATCACACTCTATTCAATGTTTTGTTAGATCAATTATACTCTCTCTCTCTCTCTTAATTCTTCTGGTAGTACCACAACAGTAACAGTTCCTCTCCAATCTTCCTCTTCTCCCACTGCTGTTAGACCAAACTACTGTCTACAGACAGACTAATGCTGAACTGCTGGCTGTGTGCACTGAGCAGGACCCGTATTCATTAAGCATCTCAGAGTAGGAGCGCTGATCTAGGATCTGTCCATATAATCATATTAATTATGATCTAAAAACTGATCCTAGATCAGTGCTCCTCCTCTGAGAGGCTTTGTGGATACAGGCCAAGGTATATGTCCCTGTGTTACAGAGTGTTTCTGAAAAGGTTTCTACTGACTCCATTGAAAGACAGAACTGTGGAGTCTCAAGGTTGAAACGTGACTCAAAGCAAAGCCACAATACATTAAATACACTGTCACAGTTCCAATTTCCCCTCAGCCTCGTTTACTAACTCCTTCTCTTTTAGCTTCTACTCCTCCCACGTTCTGCTGTCCCGCTGATCACTGCAGACACTGGCAGTGGTAGGGTGCGCTACACACCCACACACACCCACACACACACACACACACACACACACGCACACACACTTCAGCTATTGCTTGTGAGGGAAAGACTTAGTCCATGTATGTCTCTCTAGGTGGCTTTGTCCTGGCTCTGTCAAATCAATATAGATTATAAAGCCAAAGAGACACACACACACACACCAAGTCACACACACACACACACACACACACACACACACACACACACACACACACACACACACACACACACACACACACACACACACACACACACACACACACAGAGTAAAGCCTTTTCTACTCCTTCTGGGACATGTGTGTGTGTTCTATCCCTCTCAGAGAGAGAGAGCGAGAGAGAGAGAGAGAGAGAGAGAGAGAGAGAGAGAGAGAGAGAGAGAGAGAGAGAGAGAGAGAGAGAGAGAGAGAGAGAGAGAGAGAGAGAGAGAGAGAGAGAGAGAGAACAAACTGGAATGCTATTTGAAGAGAGTACACAGTGGCAGAATACCTAACCACTGTGACTGACCCAAACTTAAGGAAAGCTTTGACTATGTACAGATTCAGTGAGCATAGCCTTGCTATTGAGAGAGGCCGCTGTAGGCAGACTTAGTTCTCAAGAGAAGACAGGCTATGTGCACACCGCCCACAAAATGAGGTGGAAACTGAGCTGCACTTCCTAACCTCCTGCCAAATGTATGACCATATTAGAGACACATATTCCCTCAGATTACACAGACCAACAAAGAATTCAAAAACAATTACAATTTTGATAAACTCCCATATCTTTTGGGTGAAATATCACAGCGTGCCAGCAGCAATATTTGTGACCTGTTGCCACAAGAAAAGGGTGTCATGACTGTACACGAGAATCCAAATATGTCAGATCAGGTTTGCAATGAATAACTTCAATCGGACCCCCTCTCACCAGTAGAGGGGGAAGGAAAGAACTCGTGGGGATTAACAACTCTAGTCCTGTTGTAAATCAACGGAGAAGATCCAGGCCTGTGCTCTCCAAATTCACCAAAGGAATGTGCTTTGTCTCAACAGACCTTTTTCCCGCTGAAACTCTAACAAGTTCAAAAGAGAATACTGGAACAATATTTCTAATGTAGAACGTAGGGAATGGTCAGAGGCGATCTATAGAACACTAATGTCATTTTGTTTGTTATTTTGTGATGTCATTAAAAATGTTATAAAGGAAATACTGTAACTTGGAAAGTATACCCACTACATATATGAAGTTTCCATACTACGCGTTGTGCATGTAATATGAAAAATGATGAATGTGTTTTTGTTAAGAGAGGGATGTGATGTGAGAATCTATAAGAGATAATTGTTTTCCATAACTTTGCACCGTGAGTAGTCACCTCCCCGAAGTGAGGTCAGAGAGCATGTCAGCCTGCCAGAACCGCCCCTTCTGGGCAAAAGGTATACATGACGGGTTAAGAAAAAACACATCAGACCAGAAAAGCATGAAGATGCAGCTGCACGTTTAAATTGGCTTGAACTTTGAATCTCAACACGGGGTGGAGAAGATTAACTCACCTCCTGGACAATCACTGGTACGGCTGATTAGCTGTCCTAAGTATCGAATTTAAGTGGGACCATCCTGTTACTCCTGTTACTGTTTCTCAAATCATTGTATTACGCTACTCTCATCACCCCACTGGGGAACCATCGATCTTCAAAGAAGCATCTTCAGGACTACACGACTCTGTAGGTCTGTTCAGGACTACACGACTCTGTAGGTCTGTTCAGGACTACACGACTCTGTAGGTCTGTTCAGGACTACACGACTCTGTAGGTCTGTTCAGGACTACACGACTCTGTAGGTCTGTTCAGGACTACACGACTCTGTAGGTCTGTTCAGGACTACACGACTCTGTAGGTCTGTTCAGGACTACACGACTCTGTAGGTCTGTTCAGGACTACACGACAAGTCACCAGATACCGGGCAGCTACAAAGAAGGACAACAGCAGAATCCTTTTGGACAATCAGAGCCTTACAAGCATGCCCAAAAAAAAGGCCCAACCCCCTTTCCAAGGCGGCCCTGTCCACCGAGAGATCCCCAGCGAACCCAGGCATTTCACATAAATACATTCATGATTTATTACTCAAAGCAGGTGGCGGTTCGTGTGCAAAGTATATGGTTACTGTAGGTAAGAGTAGTTTCTGAATGTACCAATGTTAAGTGTCTCTGTCCCTCTCTCTCTCCCTCTCCATCTCTTCATTAACAAGCAGCCATGTTGTTGTCATTCCACTAGGGACCTGTTTTCAGCATATTAAGTCTCAAGGCAGTAACCGGTGTGGAGTGTGTATGTTAATCCTGTGTTCCCATTTAATTATCTAGTAAATAATTAAACCAATTTGTGTAGTACTGAATCATAAGGTTTTTGCAGATGCAAGGAGGTTATGACTGTTCAGAATGATGATATGATACGAGGTTATGATTAATAGGTTGACTGTTTATAGATGTGATAGGTAAAGACCTTTTGGAGTTGAATTCGGGAGATGGTAACTCTTTAAAGAACCGCACTTGTGGTGCCCCAGATCCAAATGAGTTAATTGTTGCATGATTCATTTAATCGGGTAACAATTAAACATAGTTAGTTAATTAGATAAATAACAGTCTTCAAATGAATGTTACAGTCAAGTCCCGACAAGGGCAACCAGTGAAGAACAATCCCCATTGTAAATACAACCCATATTTATGTTGATTTATTTTCCTTTTTGTACTTTAACTATTTGCACATCGTTTAAACATTGCACATACCCATAATATGACACTTGAAACGTGTGTGTGTGTGTGTAATGTTTACTGTTCATTTTTGATTATGTATTTCATTTGCTTTGGCAATGTAAACATATGTTTCCCATGCCAATAAAGCCCATGAGAGAGAGAAAGAGATAGGAATGTCCTTACAGAGTGACCCTCAGAAGCATGTAAGGGTGTTGCTAGGTAGGCCCAACTGTAGCGTGTGAGCTGAGTGTCAGGAAGCAAGTTCAGGAAGTGAGTTTTAATAAATAAACGCAACTAAATACAAAACAAGAAACACAAACAACGCACCGACATGACTGGAATAGAAACAATGACGACTGGGGAAGGAACCAAAAGGAGTGACATATAAAGGGCAGTTAATCAGGGAGGTGATGGAGTCCAGGTGAGTCTGATGATGCACAGGTGCGCGTAACGATGTTGACAGGTGTGCGCCATAATGTGACACTAACCCTGACCCCATGGCAGACTTATGGGCCCTGGTCAAAAGTAGTGCACTACAAGGCAATAGGCTGTCATTTCGGACAGACATAAGTATTTTACTGTGTCCCACATGGCAACCTATTCCCTATATAGTGCACTACTTTTGACCAGAGACCATTAAAAGTGGTTCATTACATAGGGAATAGGGTTGCCATGTGGGATATAGACTTGGTCATCCTGGGAGTAGAGTGAAGGCTGAACCACAGCTCCAGCTACAGTGGTGCTGCAGTCTCATCTCCCTCGGCTGGAGATTCCATCACATTACCGCTTTAACGCAGGAATAACAAAACATCCATCACTCTGCTACCACGCATTCATTCGCCATAAGGGACGAGTCTGCAAATCCCCGGCCAGATATCATCCAGCTCACACAACGCAAAACGAACATTACTCAAACGTCTGTGAATGCTGAGAGATCTACAACGTGTGATAAATAACCAGGAATATATGAGGAGCTGATATGTATTCGTTGGGCAAGCTGGTCCTTGAAGAAAAGGCTCCTATTCATCTGACAGGTTCCCCATCACCCTTTACTCCTTTAGCTGCCTGTGTTTTTTGCCTTTGGTGAATTTACGATCCTGGGGGACATTAGTTAAATGAGTGGAGAGGAGTGCTTGGATCGTACAGAGGAGAGAGAGGAGAGAGGGAGAGAAAGAGAGAAGAGCAGGGGTGGAGGAGAGGAAAGGAGAGCCAATGCAGGATTAACACATGCCTATACCGACATGCAGAAATAAATCTTACTACACAGTACACAGAAACACACGTACACACACATCCCATCTCCTCCATAGTAGAATCAACTGTCTGGTACTAGTATGAGCAGTGTTGCCATGACTACAGAACACCTTTATGAGGGCCTTGGAGGCGAGTGGAGTCGACGCCATACTATTCCACTCCCACTCTACAGCCAACAACGCCACGTCACAGACATCAACATCTTGTTGTTCAACCTATTTTAATGATTTTATACATGTTACACATTTTGCCAAAGCTACTGGGTGTGCAGGGTTTTGCTCCCGCCCTACTAGGCCTATTGCTGGGTTGGAATAAAACCCTGCAGGAGTAGACAGTGGCTCCCCAGAGTGGGGTCCTGAGAGAGGATAGGTGGGTGGAGGTGAGGTGTCTGATAAACTGCCTGCGGTAGGCAGGAAACCAGGGCCAGTGTAGTGAAGAAGCAGCATTCTGCATTGTGCCTGTCCTCAAAGTTCTCCATCTCCATCAGACATGAAGGAGAGAAACAGAGGAGGGAAAGTGGAGACAGAGAGACTGAAACTAACAGCCAACGCTGAATGCTACAACAACTCTACTTAGGGTTTCATGTTAAGATATGTTCCATTTCCTTAACATTTACATTTTAGTCATTTAGCAGACGCTCTCATCCAGAGCTGTAATGTTACAGCTGTAATGTAACTATATTGTTTTTTCTGTTGTAGGACTGTTACTGATGTAGCATTGGAACAGTTACTGATGTAGCCTTGGACCAGTTACTGATGTAGCCTTGGAACAGTTACTGATGTAGCATTGGAACAGTTACTGATGTAGCATTGGAACAGTTACTGATGTAGCCTTGGAACAGTTACTGATGTAGCATTGGAACAGTTACTTATGTAACATTGGAACAGTTACTGATGTAGCATTGGAACAGTTACTGATGTAGCATTGGAACAGTTACTGATGTAGCATTGGAACAGTTACTGATGTAGCCTTGGAACAGTTACTGATGTAGCATTGGAACAGTTACTTATGTAACATTGGAACAGTTACTGATGTAGCATTGGAACAGTTACTGATGTAGCATTGGAACAGTTACTGATGTAGCCTTGGACCAGTTACTGATGTAGCCTTGGAACAGTTACTGATGTAGCATTGGAACAGTTACTGATGTAGCATTGGAACAGTTACTGATGTAGCCTTGGAACAGTTACTGATGTAGCATTGGAACAGTTACTTATGTAACATTGGAACAGTTACTGATGTAGCATTGGAACAGTTACTGATGTAGCATTGGAACAGTTACTGATGTAGCATTGGAACAGTTACTGATGTAGCATTGGAACAGTTACTGATGTAGCATTGGAACAGTTACTGATGTAGCATTGGAACAGTTACTGATGTAGCATTGGAACAGTTACTGATGTAGCATTGGAACAGTTACTGATGTAGCCTTGGAACAGTTACTGATGTAGCATTGGAACAGTTACTGATGTAGCATTGGAACAGTTACTGGTGTAGCATTGGAACAGTTACTGATGTAGCCTTGGAAAAGTTACTGATGTAACATTGGAACAGTTACTGATGTAGCATTGGAACAGTTACTTATGTACCCTTTTACATTGGAACAGTTACTGATGTAGCATTGGAACAGTTACTGATGTAGCATTGGAACAGTTACTGATGTAGCATTGGAACAGTTACTGATGTAGCATTGGAACAGTTACTGATGTAGCCTTTTACATTGGAACAGTTACTGATGTAGCATTGGAACAAATACTGATGTAGCCTTTTACATTGGAACAGTTACTGATGTGGCATTGGAACAGTTACTGATGTAGCCATTTACATTCAAACAGTTACTGATGTAGCATTGGAACAAATACTGATGAAGCCTTGGAACAGTTACTGATGTAGCATTGGAACAGTTACTGATGTAGCCTTGGACCAGTTACTGATGTAGCATTGGAACAGTTACTGATGTAGCATTGGAACAGTTACTGATGTAGCCTTTTACATTGGAACAGTTACTGATGTAGCATTGGAACAAATACTGATTTAGCCTTTTACATTGGAACAGTTACTGATGTGGCATTGGAACAGTTACTGATGTAGCCATTTACATTCAAACAGTTACTGATGTAGCATTGGAACAAATACTGATGAAGCCTTGGAACAGTTACTGATGTAGCCTTGGACCAGTTACTGATGTAGCATTGGAACAGTTACTGATGTAGCATTGGAACAGTTACTGATGTAGCATTGGAACAGTTACTGATGTAGCCTTGGAACAGTTTCTGATGTAGCATTGGAACAGTTACTGATGTAGCATTGGAACAGTTACTGATGTAGCATTGGAACAGTTACTGATGTAGCATTGGAACAGTTACTGATGTAGCATTGGAACAGTTACTGATGTAGCATTGGAACAGTTACTGATGTAGCATTGGAACAGTTACTGATGTAGCCTTGGAACAGTTTCTGATGTAGCATTGGAACAGTTACTGATGTAGCATTGGAACAGTTACTTATGTACCCTTTTACATTGGAACAGTTACTGATGTAGCCTTTTACATTGGAATAGGGGCTATAGGCTATAGGGACTAGGGGCTATAGGGACTGGGGGCTATAGCATCTGGGGGCTATAGGGACTGGGGGCTATAGGGACTATGGGCTAAGGGCTATAAGGACTGGGGTCTATAGGGCTATGGGCTAAGGGCTATAAGGACTGGGGTCTATAGGGACTTGGGGCTATATGGACTTGGGGCTATAGGGGCTATGGGCTAAGGGCTATAAGGACTGGGGGCTATAGGGCTATGGGCTAAGGGCTTTAAGGACTGGGGGCTATAGGGACTATGGGCTAAGGGCTATAAGAACTGGGGGCTCCAGGGGCTATGGGCTAAGAGCTATAAGGACTGGGGGCTATGGGCTAAGGGCTATAAGGACTGGGGTCTATAGGGCTATGGGCTAAGGGCTATAAGGACTGGGGTCTATAGGGACTTGGGGCTATATGGACTTGGGGCTATAGGGGCTATGGGCTAAGGGCTATATGGACTGGGGGCTATAGGGCTATGGGCTAAGGGCTATAAGGACTGGGAGCTCCAGGGGCTATGGGCTAAGAGCTATAAGGACTGGGGGCTATGGGCTAAGGGCTATAAGGACTGGGGCTATAGGGGCTACAGGCTATGGGGACTGGGGGGCTATAGGGGCTACAGGCTATAAGAACTGGGGTCTCCAGGGGCTATGGGCTAAGAGCTATAAGGACTGGGGTCTATGGGCTAAGGGCTATAAGGACTGGGGGCTATAGGGGCTATGGGCTATAGGGACTGGGGGCTATAGGGGCTATGGGATAAGGGCTATAAGGACTGGGGGCTATAAGGGCTACAGGCTTTATGGACTGGGGGCTATAGGGACTGGGGGCTATAGGGGCTTTGGGCTAAGGGCTATAAGGACTGGGGGCTATAGGGGATATGGGCTATAGGGACAGGGGGCTATAGGGACTATGGGCTATAGGGGCTACAGGCTATAGGGACTGGGGGCTATAGGGGATATGGGCTATAGGGACAGGGGGCTATAGGGGCTATGGGCTATAGGGACAGGGGGCTATAGGGGCTACATGCTATAGGGACTGGGGGCTATAGGGGCTATGGGCTATAGGGACAGGGGGCTATAGGGGCTACATGCTATAGGGACTGGGGGCTATAGGGGCTATGGGCTATAGGGACAGGGGGCTATAGGGGCTACAGGCTATAGGGACTGGGGGCTATAGGGGCTATGGGCTATAGGGACAGGGGGCTATAGGGGCTATGGGCTATAGGGGTTAGGGGCTACAGGCTAGGCTTAGGGCTATAGAGACTAGGGACTATAGGGACTAGGGGCTATAGGCTAGGGGCTTAGTGCTATAGGGACTAGGGACTATAGGCTAGGGGCTTAGGGACTAGGGGCTATAGGCTTAGGGCTATAGGGACTAGGGGCTATAGGCTAGGGGCTTAGGGCTATAGGGACTAGGGACTATAGGCTAGGGGCTTAGGGACTAGGGGCTATAGGCTTAGGGCTATAGGGACTAGGGGCTATAGGCTAGGGGTTTAGGGCTATAGGGACTAGGGGCTATAGAGACTAGGGACTATAGGGGCTAGGGGCTACAGGCTAGGGACTACACAGTATATCGTGGTAGGAGGAGAAGTGAAGACAGATGGATAGTGAAATAAACAGTCATATTCACATGGGGGTAAAGAAAGGGCCAGGGTTTTACTGTTGATATAAACAGTCATATTCACATGGGGGTAAAGAAAGGGCCAGGGTGTTACTGTTGATATAAACAGTCATATTCACATGGGGGTAAAGAAAGGGCCAGGGTGTTACTGTTGATATAAACAGTCATATTCACATGGGGGTAAAGAAAGGGCCAGGGTTTTACTGTTGATATAAACAGTCATATTCACATGGGGGTAAAGAAAGGGCCAGGGTGTTACTGTTGATATAAACAGTCATATTCACATGGGGGTAAAGAAAGGGCCAGGGTGTTACTGTTGATATAAACAGTCATATTCACATGGGGGTAAAGAAAGGGCCAGGGTGTTACTGTTGATATAAACAGTCATATTCACATGGGGGTAAAGAAAGGGCCAGGGTGTTACTGTTGATATAAACAGTCATATTCACATGGGGGTAAAGAAAGGGCCAGGGTGTTACTGTTGATATAAACAGTCATATTCACATGGGGGTAAAGAAAGGGCCAGGGTGTTACTGTTGATATAAACCAGAGGGATGTAGCCTATATTAGGGAGGGGGGTATCATGTGACTTGAGGGTTAGAAGGTACAGTAAGTACAGGGGTAAGGTATTAGGGTGGAGCTTGATAGACAGTTATAGATGATGTAGGAATAGGGAGGCAGGATATATGTACGCTTTGGTTGAGAACCACTGGAATGTCTGTGTGTGTGTGTGTGTGTGTGTGTGTGTGTGTGTGTGTGTGTGTGTGTGTGTGTGTGTGTGTGTGTGTGTGTGTGTGTGTGTGTGTGTGTGTGTGTGTGTGTGTGTGTGTGTGTGCGTGTGTGTGGGAGGGAGGGGAGCTAGGAGGGAGCGGGGACATAGAGATAAGGAGCTGCGGCAGGGGGGGATTACAGCTAGGGAGGAGGGGGCACAGGGGGAGGAGGGGGATACAGGGGGTGGAGGGGGGTGCAGCTAGGGTGGAGGGGTACAGGGGGAGGAGGGGGATACAGGGGGGGGTGGAAGGGGTGCAGCTAGGGAGGAGGGGGGACAGCTATGGGGGAGGGGGGTATAAGGGGAGGAGGGGGGGGGTACAGATAGGGGGGAGGGGGTACAGGGGGAGGAGGGGGGTACAGCTAGGGGGAGGGGGTACAGGGCGAGGAGGGGGGTACACGGGGGGCTGCAGAAAGCAGGCAGGCAGCAGTACTCTACAGGCAGGCAGGAGACTAAGCTTTACCCCGAGAGCTCCATCCTCAATCTCTCCATTCCTCCATTCCTCCATTCCTCCATTCCTCCATTCCTCTATTCCTCCATTCCTCCATTCCTCCATTCCTCTATTCCTCCATTCCTCTATTCCTCTATTCCTCCATTCCTCCATTCCTCTATTCCTCTATTCCTCCATTCCTCTATTCCTCCATTCCTCCATTCCTCCATTCCTCTATTCCTCTATTCCTCTATTCCTCTATTCCTCCATTCCTCTATTCCTCCATTCCTCCATTCCTCTATTCCTCCATTCCTCTATTCCTCTATTCCTCCATTCCTCCATTCCTCCATTCCTCCATTCCTCCATTCCTCTATTCCTCCATTCCTCTATTCCTCCATTCCTCTATTCCTCCATTCCTCCATTCCTCTATTCCTCCATTCCTCCATTCCTCTATTCCTCCATTCCTCTATTCCTCTATTCCTCCATTCCTCTATTCCTCTATTCCTCCAACTCTCCTACACATCACCAGGGCTTACTGAACAAAACAAGCTGCTGCAGGGGAGGTGCTCAGGGCTCATACAGGGAGGCAAGCCTGGCCTGCTGGAGAGGAGAGCCACTCACACTAACGCTTTGTCCCAAATGGCACCCTATTCCCTACATAGTGCACTACTTAGCCTAAATCCACATAGATGTACTGCTCTTATTATGAGGTCATTCCATTTCAAGGTCTGAAGAAAAATATGATTCCGAAAAGAAATTGGGAGAAAGCAGTTGAGGATGAGTAATGTTGACGGTTACATCGTAATAGCTCAAAGTGAACAGAAATGAATGCAACTGAATGAAATAGAAAGTTCATCAAAAAATATGAGACGCAGGACTGGATAACGAGCTACGACATAAAAAAAAAAACTGGCTCTGCCCCCAAAAGCTCTCCTAACCCTACTGGCGCACATACAATACAGCAGATACGCTAATGACTGGGGAAGACAGATCAGAAAAGACTGCTGGTTCAGCTCATGCGTAAAACTGCTTGTGCTACCAAAACATAACTAGCCCTGCGGTTCACCAGCCGCCATTGAAAGCAGCCTTTTACACACAAACACTTCTGAAAAAGATCCCGTCACTAGTCATCTGAAGATCACCTCAGGCTCCCGCACACAAATACGCACACGCACACACACACGCACACACACATACACACACACTTGCACGCACACTTGCAAACACACACTCGCTCACACGCACATACATATGCACACGCATGAACACACACATACACACTTTCTATTGTGTGTAAGGGAAGACTGTGTTTGGACGTACGGGACTTGTACCACATGATTGATTATCCTCTATAACAGAGAGAAAGAGAGAGAGAGAGAGAGAGAGAGGAAGGGGCAGAGAGAAGAGTGGTGCAGTGTTTCAGACAGAGACATTGTATTACCACAGTCCAATTCAGACTAATAAGACTGAAACCACCAACACAACGCACCGCTGAAGATCCAGCATCAGTCAGGGAAATACGTTCCTCCTTTGTTGCCAAACATTCCCCTGCAAGATACAAACCACTACGGACCTGGAAAAACCAGCGAACCATAAAGAACAAATACCGACCAGAAAAGCAACGAACGGTAAAATGACATGGCTGGTAAAACGCCAACGGTTGAGCGATTTTTATTTTAGCGAACGCAAACCTTGAATGCAGATGCCAACCTTGTTCTGCTCTGTTCTGCAGTCGTACAAGGTGACACTATGGATCGGGACACTCAGGTATGGTAGCAAAGTAACGTCTGCATCAAGCAACCCATTTCTCCAGATCCAAGGGTGAGTTGCCCCTAAGCACTAATCTAGGATCAGTTCCTCTCTATCTCCATCCTAATCTTCACCATTGGCGATGAAGAGCAACACTGACCTTGAATCAGAGCTAAGGGGCAACATCCACTAGCTGTTCCTCAACCTGTAGTGTAGCAGCCGTGCTGTGTGAGATTGTGCTAAACTAATCTGTAGTGTTGGCGCACCAGCTGGTTGGCTAGCTGACACAGATATTACTCAATGTTCAAGCCAGTGTAGCGCCAAGACCATTATACTGGTGCACAAACACGAACCTACGACACCTTTTTAGACTCCTGCTCTTCTCATCTCACCAGGTATCTCTCTGGTAACAGGTTCTGATCTCAATGAAAAGCAATAAATGAAGAACCAGACCACGTAAAGTGTAAATAATAAAACAAAAAATGTGGTTCCATGATTCCATTGTACTTGTTCCGTCTTCTCCCCCTCTCCGACCCCATCCCAGTCCTCCTCCAAGTCCCCCTCCCAGTCCCCCTCTCCAACCCCCTCCCAGTCCCCCTCTCCGACCCCATCCCAGTCCTCCTCCAAGTCCCCCTCCCCGACCCCCTCCCAGTCCCCCTCTCCGACCCCATCCCAGTCCCCCTCCCCGACCCCCTCCCAGTCCCCCTCTCCGACACCATCCCAGTCCTCCTCCAAGTCCCCCTCCCCGACCCCCTCCCAGTCCCCCTCTCCGACCCCCTCCCAGTCCCCCTCTCCAACCCCCTCCCAGTCCCCCTCTCCGACCCCCTCCCAGTCCCCCTCATTGTGCGGGCTTACCTTGTCTTTCTTGGCCCCCCGTAGGGGGAAGAAGCAGGAAAAGAGGAACTTGCCCCAGCTGATGACAGCGGCCAGGCACCAGTTGAGACGAGCCATGCTGCCTCGCGTCCCGTCAGGCCCTCTGTCTCTCTCTACACTCCAGGATCAGATCCTCACTGAGCGCTCTCTCGTGGAAGACAGGAGAGGAGGAGGAGATGGGAAGAAAGAGAGGAGACCTTTCTCCTAGTCCACCCAGAAGCAGCACATCCCAAACCCCAGAAAGAGAGGTGGTCCTTCGAGTCGACCGGAGAGCTGTCTGTCTGTCTGTCTGTCTGTCTGTCTGTCTGTCTACCTGTCTGTCTGTCTCCAATTCGTTAACTTAATGAGGGCTTACAACAGTGTCCCATGCAGAGGAGACCCTTCTATTCCACTAGGAATCACAGCATCACACGCCACCAACAGTCCATCTGTCTCTCCACCTGTCTGTCTGTGTGTCGGTCTCTCTGCCTGTCTCTCTCTCTCAGTCTCCAGAGCCTGGTCTAGACACTCAGTCGTCACAGCGGAGAGATGAGCACAGCCGGCTGCATGATGAGATGAGAGAGAGGGTCCGGTCGGTGCAGAACGAGGACAGCGTCGTCACACACACGCTCACTTGCTCGCACGCATAGATCGAGAAAACGCACACACTCACACACACCCACAAACACACACGGCAAGCACACGCACAGAAGAGCCCTTCTCTTCACACGGAACCCCTCTGGTTCAAGATCCCCGGTGCTCACCACTCACACACTCCTCTCACATACACACTCCGCTGTGAGGATGCTGCAGCACTTACCCAGCCAGCCCGGAGAGGGAGGAGGGGGAGCGAGGGAGGAGGGGGAGGAGTAAAAGAGAGGAGGGGCGGAAGGGGGGGAGTATTGGGTACAGAACGGTATGGAGAGACAAAAAGCGGGAGAAAAAAGAGGGAGAGATAGAGAGAGAGAATGTGTTTCGTGGAGGTTAGTGTATGCGTGTGTGCTTGCATGCATTGGTTTGTGTGTGAGGTTAAGAGAGAGAGAGATTGAGAGAGAGAGAGACTTGGTCATTGTAGTTACTGTTGTCCCGTTGACAGTATTGATTATTATTATTAATGATGTTAATATTGTAAATCTCCAAAGTAAGCTTTAGCAATATGTACATTGTTACGTTATGCCAATAAAGCAAATTGAATTGAATTTAATTTAATTGAATTGAGAGAGAGAGAGAGAGAGAGAGATCGACAGAGAGAGAGAGAGACTGAGAGACAGAGAGAGAGAGAGAGAGATACAGCAAGAGAAAGAGAGAGCAATCAGAAGGCAGAATGTGTGTGTAAGAGAGAGAGTACGAGGGAGAGAATGAAAGAGATGATAAGTGAGTAATAAGAGAAGATGAAGAAGGGAAGAGGAAGGCAGAGCACAAACATAGAAAGAGACTGAGAGAGAGAGAGAGAGAGAGAGAGAGAGAGAGAGAGAGAGAGAGAGAGAGAGAGAGAGAGAGAGAGACTGAGAGACTGAGAGAGACAGAAAGGGAGAGACAGAAAGGGAGAGAGAAAGAGAGAGAGTGTTGGAGAATACATAGCAGACAAATGGTGGGCACACACACACACAAACAGCCGTCACGGTGAAAAGCCGTTACAAGGCAGGCACAGGGTAAGATGATTGTAGTGTGTGTGGAGAATTGGGTCGAGGGAGAGAGCGAGAGAGCAAGGGAGCAGAGGGGAGAGAGACAAGAGAGAGGGGTGCTGGGAGGGAGGGAGTGTTGAATCAGTGTGTCCTGAGCGATTATCACATACATTTGCGCACAGGCACACACACACACAGAGAGAGAGAGAGAGAGAGAGAGAGAGAGAGAGAGAGAGAGAGAGAGAGAGAGAGAGAGAGAGAGAGAGAGAGAGAGAGAGAGAGAGAGAGAGAGAGAGAGAGAGAGAGAGCGAATGCAGGTGCTGCACAGCCCCGTTCACTCTGCTGCAGTCTCTCTACGCTTCACTGGGAGAACATTTTCACTGCGGAACGCTTTTCTGTGCTGCTACACCCCTCCCTCTCTCTATCTCACTCTCCTTCTCTCTTTCTCACTCTCCTTCTCTCCTCTCTCTCCTTCTCTCTTTCTCCTTCCTTCTCCCTCTCCCACTCTCTCTCTCTCTCCTTCCCTCTCTCTCTCTCTCTCCTACTCTCCTTCCTTCCTTCTCTCTCTCTCTCTGTCTCTCTCTCTCTGTCTCCCTCTCTCGCTCTTTCCTTCCCTCTCTCTCTCCCTGTCTCTCTCTCTGTCCTTCTCTCTCATCCTCTCTCTTTCCCACCAGCGCAGGCAGGCATCACTACTCCAGCCCAGCGTAATCACAATACATCAAAGCAGAGAGTGAGAGTGAGAGTGAGCAAGAGAGAGAGAGAGAGAGAGAGAGAGAGAGAGAGAGAGAGAGAGCGAGAGAGATGGGGGGACCAGTGTATTCCTCAACAACAACAAAAATACAGCACAATAAGAGTGTATTCTGGGCCGCCAGAATATGCTGTGGCAATCACCCTGATTATTCCACTGACATATATAGAGAGAGTAACACTATCATACCCCCACTGCCTTTCAAGCCTATGAATATAACATGTGATCACGTCTCACAGCAGAGGGGCAAAAATCCCTTCTTTACCCGAAGACACGGTTCAACGGACAGAGGCCAACGTAATAAGACTTCAATAATTACGCTATAAAACAATCACTACAACAGTGCTACGTACATGGTACACTGTACTTATCAGAATCATGGTTTATGGATACAGTATATAGTAAACAGATATGGTGTGTATGTCAGAACACAGTCCATATTCATATAGTGTACATATATCACCTTCTTGATAGCAATAATATCACTAATAAATATAGCTGTATGCAGCAATGCTGGGGTTCAAGCTTTGGCCCCATAGCGCCACCATCAGGACAAATTGGACATATTGCCTTACACTAATAATCCTTGACACGCTTGCTCAACATCCAACATGCTTTTGATGTGTTTTGGACCATTTTTAATGATGTTGACTAATTGAAACGTTTTCTTCTCCAGAACCACTGGACCGATTGGCATAAAGCATCTATATACCCATGTCTTCATATTTTCCAGGACGATAGCTCAAACAATATGGCCGTTAAGAGCCAATGAGCTTGCATGATTGTTTTTTCCGGTCCAACAGTGCTACTATGTGGCCAAACTGAACCGTACTTTATAGCTTAGCTAGACTCATGTCCCTGAGCATGTGTGCCAAATTTCATCACTGAGTCAAACCGGTGAAGAGATATAAACATGTGCCCGGTATAGCGCCACCGTGTGGTCGACAATACTATATCCTGGTCTGATTTATATGCATTTATTTGTCAGACCACACCCACATGAAAGTTCATTGGTCAGTAGCGGCCATATTGTTTGACATAATAGTCTGTAAAACATAGCGTTAAGAGACCTTGGTCTGTAGATGCCATATATCAAGTTTTTTTGTTCACAAAATTCTAAATTATGGAAAATCCATCATGGCGGACCTTATGGGTCCTTGAGCTAAATGTGTTCCTTGTGAGGGTAGGGACCTATGTACCGAATTTCAGGACTTTAGGTCCAATGGGGTGAGGGGCATAACATTTAAAACGTTTCATTTTGAATGGCTTGTTATTGCACCACCATGTGGCCAATTGCCATGGCATTGCATGAGAGAGTGTGGCACATGGGCCTTTACCATCATGCAAAGTTGCACCCTCCTAGGCCTTACCATATCATGGGAATGTGCATTTTTTTCACCAAATTGGCAGAAGAAGGAACATAATAATGAACGCCAAGAAATACAACAGGGTTTCACCAGCTACGCTGCTTGAACCCCTAATGACTTCCTTCATAACACAATTTCTTTGTTCATTCCATTCAAAACAACAGACTATGTGGATATGCTGTAAGGCGTCTATATCTGAATGCAGTTTAGATATGGTGTACATACATCATGATAGCAATACTTCAGACATAATTCATGCACTTTTTGTACTATACTACAGTAGAAATATATTGTGTATTATACACTCTTAGAAAAAAGCTGGCTGTCCCCAAAGGAGAACCCTTTTTGGTTCTAGGTAGAACCCTTTTTGGTTTCAGGTAGAACCCTTTTGGGTTCCATGTGTGTTATTCAAGGGGTTCTCCTATAGGGACACCCAAATAATTATTGTAGGTTCTAGATAGCAGACAGTGTACTACAGTATACATATGTTGTGTGCTATACTACAGTGTAAATATGTTGTGTACTATACTACAATATAAATCTGGTGTGTACTATACTACAGTATGAATATGGTGTGTACTATACTACAGTATAAATATGATGTGCACTATACTACAGTATAAATATGATGTGTACTATACTACAGTATACATATGGTGTGTACTATACTACAGTATAAATATGTGGTCTACTATACTACAGTATAAATGTGTCGTGTACTATACCACAGTATAAATATGCTGTGCCCTATACTAAAGTATAAATATGGTGTGTACTATACCACAGTATAAATATACTGGGTACTATACTACAGCATAAATATGTTATGCACTATACTACAGTATAAATATGTTGTCTACTATACGCCAGTATAAATATGTTGTCTACTATACTACAGTATACATATGTTGTGTACTGTACTACAGTATAAATATGTTGTGTACTATACTACAGGATAAATATGATGTGTACTATACTACAGTATACATATGGTGTGTACTATACTACAGTATACATATGTTGTGTACTATACTACAGTATACATATGTTGTGTACTATACCACAGTATAACTATGTTGTGTACTATACTGCAGTATACAAATGCGGTGCACTATACCACAGCACAAATACGTTGTGTACTATACCACAGTATGAAAATGGTGTCTACTATACTACAGTATAAATATGCTGTGCACTATACTACAGTATAAATATGTTGTGTACTATACGCCAGTATAAATATGTTGTCTACTATACTACAGTATAAATATGATGTGTACTATACTACAGTATAAATATGTTGTGTACTATACTACAGTGTAAATATGTTGTGTACTATACTACAATATAAATCTGGTGTGTACTATACTACAGTATGAATATGGTGTCTACTATACTACAGTATAAATATGGTGTGTACTATACAACAGTATAAATATGTTGTGTACTATACTACAGTAAAAATAAGTTGTCTACTATACGACAGTATAGCTATGTTGTGTACTGTACTACAGTATAAATATATTGTGTACTATACTACAGTATAAATATGCTGTGTACTATACTACAGGATGAATATGGTGTGTACTATACTACAGTATAAATATGATGTGCACTATACTACAGTATAAATATGATGTGTACTATACTACAGTATACATATGGTGTGTACTATACTACAGTATAAATATGTGGTCTACTATACTACAGTATAAATGTGTCGTGTACTATACCACAGTATAAATATGCTGTGCCCTATTCTACAGTATAAATATGTTGTGTACTATACTAAAGTATAAATATGGTGTGTACTATACCACAGTATAAATATACTGGGTACTATACTACAGCATAAATATGTTATGCACTATACTACAGTATAAATATGTTGTCTACTATACGCCAGTATAAATATGTTGTCTACTATACTACAGTATAAATATGATGTGTACTATACTACAGTAGAAAATATGTTGTGTACTATACTACAGTATGAACATGTTGTCTACTATACTGCAGTATAAATATGTTGTGTACTATACTACAGTATAAATATGTTGTGTACTATACTACAGCATAAATATGTTGTGTGCTATACTAAAGCATAAATATGTTGTGTACTATACTACAGTATAAATATGGTGTCTACTATACTACAGTATGAATATGTTGTGTACTATACTACAGTATACATATGGTGTGTACTGTACTACAGTATAAATATGTTGTGTACTATACTACAGTATAAATATGTTGTGTACTATACTACAGTATACATATGGTGTCTACTATACGACAGTATAAATATGTTGTCTACTATACTACAGTATACATATGTTGTGTACTGTACTACAGTATAAATATGCTGTGTACTATACTACAGTATAAATATGTTGTCTACTATACCACAGTATGAATATGTTGTCTACTATACTACAGTATAAATATGCTGTGTACTATGCTACAGTATAAATATGCTGTGTACTATACTACAGTATACATATGCTGTGTACTATACCACATTATGACTATGTTGTGTACTATAGTGCAGTATAAATATGAGGTGCACTATACTACAGTATAAATATGGTGTGTACTATACTACAGTATGAAAATGGTGTCTACTATACTACAGTATAAATATGTTGTGTACCATACCACAGTATAGATATGATGTGTACTATACTACAGTATAAATATGCTGTGTACTATACTACAGTATAAATATGTTGTGTACTATACTACAGTATAAATATGTTGTCTACTATAATACAGTATAAATATGGTGTGTACTGTACTACAGTATAAATATGTTGTGTACTATACCGCAGTATAGATATGCTGTGTACTATACTACAGTATAAATATACTGTGTACTATACTACAGTATAAATATGCTGTGTACTATACTACAGTATAAATATACTGTGTACTATACTACAGTATACATATGTTGTGTGCTATACTACAGTGTAAATATGCTGTGTACTATACTACAATATAAATCTGGTGTGTACTATACTACAGTATGAATATGGTGTCTACTATACTACAGTATAAATATGGTGTGTACTATACTACAGTATAAATATGATGTGCACTATACTACAGTATAAATATGATGTGTACTATACTACAGTATACATATGGTGTGTACTATACTACAGTATAAATATGTGGTCTACTATACTACAGTATAAATGTGTCGTGTACTATATCACAGTATAAATATGCTGTGCACTATACCACAGTACAAATACGTTGTGTACTATACCACAGTATGAAAATGGTGTCTACTATACTACAGTATAAATATGCTGTGTACTATACTACAGTATAAATATGCTGTGTACTATACTACAGTATAAATATGTTGTCTGCTATAATACAGTATACATATGGTGTGTACTGTACTACAGTATAAATATGTTGTGTACTATACTACAGTGTAAATATGTTGTCTACTATACTACAGTATGAATATGTTGTGTACTATACCACAGTATAAATATGCTGTGTACTATACTACAGTATAAATATGCTGCGTACTATACTACAGTATGACTATGTTGTGTACTATACTGCAGTATAAATATGATGTGTACTATACTACAGTATAAATATGGTGTGTACTATACTACAGTATGAAAATGGTGTCTACTACACTACAGTATAAATATATTGTGTACTATACCACAGTATAGATATGATGTGTACTATACTACAGTATAAATATACTGTGTACTATACTACAGTATAAATATGCTGTGTACTATACTACAGTATAAATATACTGTGTACTATACTACAGTATACATATGTTGTGTGCTATACTACAGTGTAAATATGTTGTGTACTAGACTACAATATACATCTGGTGTGTACTATACTACAGTATGAATATGGTGTCTACTATACTACAGTATAAATATGGTGTGTACTATACAACAGTATAAATATGTTGTGTACTATACTACAGTAAAAATAAGTTGTCTACTATACGACAGTATAGCTATGTTGTGTACTGTACTACAGTATAAATATATTGTGTACTATACTACAGTATAAATATGCTGTGTACTATACTACAGGATGAATATGGTGTGTACTATACTACAGTATAAATATACTGTGTACTATACTACAGTATAAATATGCTGTGTACTATACTACAGTATAAATATACTGTGTACTATACTACAGTATACATATGTTGTGTGCTATACTACAGTGTAAATATGTTGTGTACTATACTACAATATAAATCTGGTGTGTACTATACTACAGTATGAATATGGTGTCTACTATACTACAGTATAAATATGGTGTGTACTATACAACAGTATAAATATGTTGTGTACTATACTACAGTAAAAATAAGTTGTCTACTATACGACAGTATAGCTATGTTGTGTACTGTACTACAGTATAAATATATTGTGTACTATACTACAGTATAAATATGATGTGCACTATACTACAGTATAAATATGATGTGTACTATACTACAGTATACATATGGTGTGTACTATACTACAGTATAAATATGTGGTCTACTATACTACAGTATAAATGTGGTGTGTACTATACCACAGTATAAATATGCTGTGCCCTATTCTACAGTATAAATATGTTGTGTACTATACTAAAGTATAAATATGGTGTGTACTATACCACAGTATAAATATACTGGGTACTATACTACAGCATAAATATGTTATGCACTATACTACAGTATGAATATGTTGTGTACTATACTACAGTAGAAAATATGTTGTGTACTATACTACAGTATGAACATGTTGTCTACTATACTGCAGTATAAATATGTTGTGTACTATACTACAGGATAAATATGTTGTGTACTATACTACAGCATAAATATGTTGTGTGCTATACTACAGCATAAATATGTTGTGTACTATACTACAGTATAAATATGGTGTCTACTATACTACAGTATGAATATGTTGTGTACTATACCATAGTATGAATGTGTTGTGTACTATACTACAGTATAACTATGTTGTGTACTATACTGCAGTATAAATATGTTGTGTACTATACTACAATATAAATATGGTGTGTACTATACTACAGTATGAACATGGTGTCTACTATACTACAGTATAAATATGTTGTGTACTATACCACAGTATAAATATGTTGTGTGCTATACTACAGCATAAATATGTTGTGTACTATACTACAGTATAAATATGTTGTCTACTATACGACAGTATAAATATGTTCTCTACTATACTACAGTATACATATGGTGTGTACTGTACTACAGTATAAATATGTTGTGTACTATACTAAAGTATAAATATGGTGTGTACTATACTACAGTATAAATATGTGGTCTACTATACTACAGTATAAATGTGTCGTGTACTATACCACAGTATAAATATGCTGTGCACTATACCACAGTACAAATACGTTGTGTACTATACCACAGTATGAAAATGGTGTCTACTATACTACAGTATAAATATGCTGTGTACTATACTACAGTATAAATATGCTGTGTACTATACTACAGTATAAATATGTTGTCTGCTATAATACAGTATACATATGGTGTGTACTGTACTACAGTATAAATATGTTGTGTACTATACTACAGTGTAAATATGTTGTCTACTATACTACAGTATGAATATGTTGTGTACTATACCACAGTATAAATATGCTGTGTACTATACTACAGTATAAATATGCTGCGTACTATACTACAGTATGACTATGTTGTGTACTATACTGCAGTATAAATATGATGTGTACTATACTACAGTATAAATATGGTGTGTACTATACTACAGTATGAAAATGGTGTCTACTACACTACAGTATAAATATATTGTGTACTATACCACAGTATAGATATGCTGTGTACTATACTACAGTAAAAATATGTTGTCTACTATACGACAGTATAGCTATGTTGTGTACTGTACTACAGTATAAATATATTGTGTACTATACTACAGTATAAATATGCTGTGTACTATACTACAGGATGAATATGGTGTGTACTATACTACAGTATAAATATGATGTGCACTATACTACAGTATAAATATGATGTGTACTATACTACAGTATACATATGGTGTGTACTATACTACAGTATAAATATGTGGTCTACTATACTACAGTATAAATGTGTCGTGTACTATACCACAGTATAAATATGCTGTGCCCTATTCTACAGTATAAATATGTTGTGTACTATACTAAAGTATAAATATGGTGTGTACTATACCACAGTATAAATATACTGGGTACTATACTAACGCATTAATATGTTATGCACTATACTACAGTATAAATATGTTGTCTACTATACGCCAGTATAAATATGTTGTCTACTATACTACAGTATACATATGTTGTGTACTGTACTACAGTATAAATATGTTGTGTACTATACTACAGGATAAATATGATGTGTACTATACTACAGTATGAATATGTTGTCTACTAAACCACCGTATGAATATGTTGTCTACTATACTACAGTATAAATATGATGTGTACTATACTGCAATATAAATATGCTGTGTACTATGCTACAGTATAAATATGTTGCCTACTATACTACCGTATGAATATGTTGTGTACTATACGACAGTATAAATATGTTGTCTACTATACTACAGTATACATATGGTGTGTACTGTACTACAGTATAAATATGTTGTGTACTATACTACAGTATAAATATGTTGTGTACTATACTACAGTATACATATGGTGTCTACTATACGACAGTATAAATATGTTGTCTACTATACTACAGTATACATATGTTGTGTACTGTACTACAGTATAAATATGCTGTGTACTATACTACAGTATAAATATGTTGTCTACTATACCACAGTATGAATATGTTGTCTACTATACTACAGTATAAATATGCTGTGTACTATGCTACAGTATAAATATGCTGTGTACTATACTACAGTATACATATGCTGTGTACTATACCACATTATGACTATGTTGTGTACTATAGTGCAGTATAAATATGAGGTGCACTATACTACAGTATAAATATGGTGTGTACTATACTACAGTATGAAAATGGTGTCTACTATACTACAGTATAAATATGTTGTGTACCATACCACAGTATAGATATGATGTGTACTATACTACAGTATACATATGGTGTGTACTGTACTACAGTATAAATATGTTGTGTACTATACTACAGTATAAATATGTTGTCTACTATAATACAGTATACATATGGTGTGTACTGTACTACAGTATAAATATGGTGTGTACTGTACTACAGTATAAATATGGTGTGTACTATACTACAGTATAAATATGTTGTCTACTATAATACAGTATACATATGGTGTGTACTGTACTACAGTATAAATATGGTGTGTACTATACTACAGTATACATATGGTGTGTACTGTACTACAGTATAAATATGATGTGTACTATACTACAGTATACATATGGTGTGTACTGTACTACAGTATAAATATGGTGTGTACTATACTACAGTATAAATATGTTGTCTACTATAATACAGTATACATATGGTGTGTACTGTACTACAGTATAAATATGTTGTGTACTATACTACAGTGTAAATATGTTGTCTACTATACTACAGTATGAATATGTTGTGTACTATACCACAGTATAAATATGCTGTGTACTATACTACAGTATAAATATGCTGCGTACTATACTACAGTATAAATATGATGTGTACTATACTACAGTATAAATATGCTGTGTACTATACTACAGTATAAATATGTTGTGTACCATACCACAGTATAGATATGATGTGTACTATACTACAGTATAAATATGCTGTGTACTATACTACAGTATAAATATGATGTGTACTATACTACAGTATAAATATGGTGTGTACTATACTACAGTATGAAAATGGTGTCTACTACACTACAGTATAAATATATTGTGTGCTATACCGCAGTATAGATATGCTGTGTACTATACTACAGTATAAATATACTGTGTACTATACTACAGTATAAATATGCTGTGTACTATACTACAGTATAAATATACTGTGTACTATACTACAGTATAAATATGCTGTGTACTATACTACAGTATAAATATGTTGTCTACTATACCACAGTTTAACTATGCTGTGTACTATACTACATTGTAAATATGTTGTGTACTATACTACAGTATGCATATGCTGTGTACCATACTACAGTGTAAATATGGTGTCTACTATACTACAGTATGAATATGATGTGTACTATACTACAGTATGAATATGTTGTGTACTATACTACAGTATGAATATATTGTGTACTATACTACAGTATGGATATGTTGTGTACTATACAACAGTATAAATATGTTGTGTACTATACTACAGTATAGGGCATGTTTCCCAGGGTGTTGGCAGGGTATCCGTTGTGCACTAAGCTGCTCATTAGCAATAAGAGACTCCCATAATCACTGCAGACTGATATTGACTGGCCTGTCACGCTGGCTCTCCCTGCGGGTCCGGACGGCCGACACACAGAACCCAGAGAGACAGGCAGGAGGGAGGCTGCAGCCAAAAACAAGGTCTACTATGCTTCTACTGTAGAATGTATAGCTACCATGACCACTTTCTCTCTACATAGAAGATATAGACTGGCAGCCCTTCTCTGATGTCAAAGACTGCTACAGTGGATCACACGTGCAAAACGAAAACTATAGGCCCACTGTAGTTTCCTACTTAACAAGTCAAGCCAGAAACTTAAGCAAACTAGAGCTACAAACAATTATAGTTTTTTTAACTAAATAAATTCCTTTGATTGAACCTCTGTTCCATAAGCACAATTTGAAGTCTATTAGTATTGATCTGTGTGGAAATAGCACTTAGGCTGAACTGATCTAGGATCAGCTTAGCCACCCCAAATTCTACCCCTAGATCAGTATATAGGGGCCACTTCATCAAGTCAGTTCCTGACAGTGAGATGACCAACTGCCGAGCAACCGGCAGGAGGCATTGCGGGCAACCGCTACTGTTGACAAGCCTGACGAATGCACTGATATGCTGGGATGATTGATTGACAGGCATGATAGCCAGTGGCAGGCTGTGAGAGGTGCTGTAGGGTGGTTATAGCAGGGGCTGCTGCAGGTTTTGTCTGTGCAGGGGTAGACCACATTAGCATGTGTTCAGCGGAGCAGACCGAGATCAGGTGCTATCACACACACATCATGACTCACCAGTCCATCTCTCTCTCTCTCCCCCTACCTCTCTCCCTCTACATCTCTCTCCCCCTACCTCTCTCCCTCTACATCTCTCTCCCCCTACATCTCTCTCCCCCTACCTCTCTCCCTCTACATCTCTCTCCCCCTACCTCTCTCCCTCTACATCTCTCTCCCCCTACATCTCTCTCCCCCTACCTCTCTCCCTCTACATATCTCTCCCTACCTCTCTCTCCCCCTACCGCTCTCCCTCTACATCTCTCTCCCCCTACCTCTCTCTCCCCCTACATCTCTCTCCCCCTACATCTCTCTCCCCCTACCCCTCTCCCTCTACATCTCTCTCCCCCTACCTCTCTCCCCCTACATCTCTCCCCCTACATCTCTCCCCCTACATCTCTCTCCCCCTACATCTCTCCCCCTACCTCTCTCCCTCTACATCTCTCTCACCCTACCTCTCCCCCTATACATCTCTCTCCCACTACCTCTCTCTCCCCCTACCTCTCTCCCTCTACATCTCTCTCCCCCTACCTCTCTCTTCCCCTACATATCTCTCCCTACCTCTCTCCCCCTACCCCTCTCCCTCTACATCTCACTCCCCCTACATCTCTCTTCCCCTACATCTCTCTTCCCCTATCTCTATCCTCCCCTACATCTCTCCTCCCCTATTTCTCTCTTCCCCTACATCTCTCCCCCTATCTCTCTCCCCCTACATCTCTCCTCCTATATCTCTCTCCTCCTACATCTCTCTCCCCCTACATCTCTCTCCCCCTACATCTCTCCCCCCTACATTTCTTTCCCCCTACATCTCTCCCTCTATATCTCTCTCCCCCTACATCTCTCTCCCCCTACATCTCTCTCCCCCTACATCTCTCCCTCTACCTCTCTCAGATCCCCCTACATTTCTCTCTCCCTACATCTCTCCCCCTACATCTCTCTCCCCCTACATCTCTCCCTCTACCGCTCTCAGATCCCCCTACCTCTCTCCCAGTACCTCTCTCTCCCCCTACTTCTCTCAGATCCCCATCCCTCTCTCCCAGTACCTCTCTCTCCCCCTACTTCTCTCAGATCCCCCTACCTCTCTCCCAGTACCTCTCTCTCCCCCTACTTCTCTCAGATCCCCATCCCTCTCTCCCAGTACCTCTCTCTCCCCCTACTTCTCTCAGATCCCCATCCCTCTCTCCCAGTACCTCTCTCTCCCCCTACTTCTCTCAGATCCCCATCCCTCTCTCCCAGTACCTCTCTCTCCCCCTACTTCTCTCAGATCCCCATCCCTCTCTCCCAGTACCTCTCTCTCCCCCTACTTCTCTCAGATCCCCATCCCTCTCTCCCAGTACCTCTCTCTCCCCCTACTTCTCTCAGATCCCCATCCCTCTCTCCCAGTACCTCTCTCTCCCCCTACTTCTCTCAGATCCCCATCCCTCTCTCCCAGTACCTCTCTCTCCCCCTACTTCTCTCAGATCCCCATCCCTCTCTCCCAGTACCTCTCTCTCCCCCTACTTCTCTCAGATCCCCATCCCTCTCTCCCAGTACCTCTCTCTCCCCCTACTTCTCTCAGATCCCCATCCCTCTCTCCCAGTACCTCTCTCTCCCCCTACTTCTCTCAGATCCCCATCCCTCTCTCCCAGTACCTCTCTCTCCCCCTACTTCTCTCAGATCCCCATCCCTCTCTCCCCTTACTTCTCTCAGTCCTTGTTCCAGCTGAATGTTACACAATGCACACAAACGTTAGTTTCGTCTCCGCAATGAGTCTGGATCTGAGTACCTCCGAGATGATTTCTAGAACGCAAACACAATCTAATCGTTCTGATTGGTCCCAGAAACCTCTGGGTTGGGCCAAAGCCAGAACACACGTGGTTAAAGTGACGTTTCGAAAATGTGTCATTGGCTTTGATACTCTGATTGGTTAGAGATGATCCAAACACTGATGACTTTGTTTGGTACATCACCCCTCATTTTGACGTCACAACGAACAACTTCAACGATGGCAGTCTCAGACTAATGTAGCGAACATAGAACAGTGGAAGAATTCAGTCTGAGTCGTCAGGCAACTCTACTCCCCCTTAACGATACTCAAGGGCAAGCCAACCATAATAACCACATTATGGACGTTACTTTTGAAATGTCCCTCTTCATTATCTTGAATCGAACAGGACCTGCATGGGGGACAAAAGTGACCCCCCTCTTCCTCTATCACCCCCCACCCCCTCCCCCTCCCCACCCTCCACTGCCCCTTGATCAATGAATGGGCAAGTCTATTAAACTACGATGCTTTAAGGTGTTCAGCTGTGATCAGCTAATCCTGGCTGCTGAGGCTGCTGCGTCATCTAGAATAGATCATTTACATCGTCTAGTCAATTTGTATTGTGCATTTTTATGGCCCTCCTTATTATAATGAGGATCTTCGCTGTTTGCGGTCTTGGAAAATCGTCCCCCGAGAAAAATATACATTTCCATAAATGGGATTATAAATATAAATCAAATAACTAAAAAAATATGTATACTGTAAATATATATTTTTGGGAAACGCTAAAAGCTGCACAAGTGTCCTGCCTGGCCCAGTAGTGAGTCACTCAGACAGTCATGGCAGGTCTGTCATTAGTGGGAGCTGAGCATGTCTATGGACAGCAGAGCGCTGGGTGTATTTAGTATGGAGCTCTATGAGGGCTGACTCACAAGGACAGCTGCCAAGGGAAACAGGGCTAGCCTGCAGTGTCAACTACATCCCCCAACCCACGAAACCCGCCACGGAATGAGGTAAACAAGGATATGCCAACAACAATGATGTCACAGAAGAGAAAAAAAGTTAGGGAACTACACACAGCGGACAAGGGTTCCATTATTCGGTTGGAACTGTGGCACAGGGATCTGATCCTGAATCAGGTGTTAAGGGCAATGGGGATCAAGGAGAGATCTTTTGAACCTTTATTTAACTAGGCAAGTCAGTTAAGAACACATTCTTATTTACAATGACAGCCAACACTGGCCAAACCCGGACGACGCTGGGCCACTTGTGCGCCACCCTATGGGACTCCCAATCACGGCCAGTTGTGATACAGCCTGGATTCAAACCAGGGTGTCTGTAGTGACACTTCAAGCACTGTGATGCAGTGCCTTAGACCAATGCGCCACTCGGGAGCCCAGCGTAGTGGTGCTGATAAGCTACAATCTGGGGACAGCAGGACTTCACCAACTCAACAGCAGCATCCACATCACCCCAATGACCTGCACTCTATTCTTCCATTAGAAGCAACTCCTCCTGTTTGAATGAGTGACACTAGGGTGGCAAAATTCTGGTAAATTTACCCATAATCCCAGGTTGTCCCAAAATTCCGGTTGGAGGATTCCAGATTTCCTGCGTATTCCCTCTTAACTCCAGAAGTCTTCCAACCAGGATTTCTGAAAATCTGGGAATTTTGGGGAGATGACCAAAATGTTGCCAGCCTAGTAGGTGAGGCTATCTACCACTGTATGTCCTCTGGTGTGTTTGCTTTAGTGATGCAGTGTATTACGTTCCAGCCGGCTGCGGACGGCTTAGTGAAATGACATCTGCCCTTCTGGTCAAGAGGAAGAAAACAGTTAGCCGTTGTCCCTGGTTACCTGGCCAGCAACGACCCCAGGCAAGCTGACAGCAGGGAGGACACCATGTCTAATAGGTGTGAAAATAAACGGATCCATACAAGATGCTCAACATAAAACGTTCCTAGATATTATTTTCTTTATTCTTTAGCATTCTTACATGATCTAGTCAAACCCTCATGAAAATAAACAAATGAACGAATCATAAATCATTCCCTGTTCTCTTGGTCACCACGGCAACTGTCCAGAGTCCTCTATAAAGAAACATGGTTCTGTCCAGGACCATCTCATCAGTCCAGTATTCATTGGGAAGGAGCGTCAGAACAACTTACTACAGAGACGTATCTATCTGTCCTCTTTATGTCCAAGCCTCCAGCTCCCTTGTCTCAGCTCCCCAAACTAACACTGCTGACTTGGCTGTACTCCAGCAGCGAGCGCTATTGAGAGTGTGACTTACGTTTAGCCCACTAATGCTACCTATGTAGGTTAAAGACCCCCTTGTGGTCTACAAAACACAACACCGCCCAGGGGGACATCTCAAGGTGAAGTCCAACCTGCCAGAGCACTCAGCTCTCAAACACTACTCTCCCTTTCAGCACTGCCAGGAAGTCATGGGATGCAATAGGAGGATGAATGACTCAGTTCTCAGGAGAGAACTTATAGTTACAAGCCACGCAGAATAAATATCTGGCCGCGCAGAGAAGCACTAGATTGAACTTCATTGAACTTTCCTTTAGAAACGTTTCAATCCACTGTGGGAATTGTGATTGAATCAACGCAATATTAGCCACTTTCATACCACAACAAAACGAACTATGCAAGACATCGCGTGCAAAACTAACTTTGCAAGATATTTTTGCATTGACGTGGATGACTCAGGCCCGTACTCTACACAGACCGGTGCGCCATAACCAATCAGAGCTGCAGTAGGTCTATATGCAAATAGCCATTGCCATATATGGATCGGTGCCATTCACTTTGATCTGGACTCTGTTTAGGCTACAGAGAGCTGCATGTAGCTACATGTGCAGATTAGTTCATATTCTTTGCTAGGTAGTGAGTTATTAGCCCAACATAGGGGAGAGGTTGCTTCCAACAAGAGCACCAGACATGTACACTTCTAGCCATCTTTGAAAAGAGGGTCAAGTAAAGAGCTTTTTTTATGTCTTAAAGGAACAGTGTTGTATTTTGAGGTATGTCTGAATAAGCTAAGTAGCCAATAGGCAGAGGGTAGCATCGTTTGTCTGATTCTCTGTAATAATGGTATGGGAATAATAATGTATTTTATTTTGTAAAGTGGTTTCTTGCATCAAACACAACATGTTCAGTCACCTCCTTGTCTGAGTGGATAAACAGGTTCATGTCAAGCCCTGCATGTATTTTTATTCAAATGTCTCATGGCATGTAGGCCTTCATTGAACACCACACATTGGCTGCTACTGTAGGCTGAATGATAGAACAGCTATTGCCATGTTAAAATGTTATGGGATGCATTTTCTCCATTGTTTTTGATGGAAGGCCACTCTGGTAGTCCTACATGATGATCAAATAGCCACAGTAGTCAACTTGGCAACTGTTAAAACTGTAATTTAAAGCGGGTACAGTCTCAGTGTTCATAGTAAACACGCACCGGAAGTTGCACAGAATTTTCATAATGTTCAAGTTTGCGCTCAGCAGACCTGAAATTTGCTCAGTTCTGAATTTTTTTTGAGGGAACATTGGTTACACGTGTAACAGTATAGCTTCCATCCCTCTCCTCGCCCCTACCAGGGCTCGAACCAGGGACCCTCTGCACACATAGACAACAGTCAAGGGGAACAACTACTTCAAGGTCTCAGAGCGAGTGACGTCACCGATTGAAACGCTATTAGTGCGCACCACCGCTAACTAGCTAGCCATTTCACATCGGTTACACTCACCCCCCTTTTGACCTCCTCCTTTTCCGCAGCAACCAGTGATCTGGGTCAACAGCATCAATGTAACAGTTTTGCTTCTGTCCCTCTGCTCGCCCCTACCTGGGCTCGAACCAGGGACTCTCTGGCCACATCAACAACTGCCTCCCACGAAGCATCGTTACCCATCGCTCCACAAAAGCCGCGGCCCTTACAAAGCAAGGGGAACAACTACTTCAAGGTCTCAGAGCGAGTGACGTCACCGATTGAAACGCTATTAGCGCGCACCCCGCTAACTAGCTAGCCATTTCACACCGGTTACACACGCATTCTAGGATTTCTCCAAACTCTGGAAGGGAATGTCACCACGTTGGCTGAATAAACTAGGCCTGAGAGACACATGTTTTATTTGTAATCTTTATTTAACTATGCAAGTCAGTTAAGAACAAATTCTTATTTACAATGGCGGCCTAACCCGGCCAAACCCTAACCCGGACGACGCTGGGCCAGGAGAACAGATAGGATCCAGTCTACATAGCGTGAGGTCATCTGACACCAGTCTGGCACACGGTCAAGTACAGTACGACAGTGAGTGAGCGTGTGGAGGAAGAGAGAGAGAGTTTTCCTCCGATCCTCTCCTGCTGTACGTCTTGAACAGAAAGATGACCGTGTTGCGTTGCCACTTCATTATCCCTAACTGTCCTCTGTGCTTACACAGGATTCTCCCAGGACCTCAATTTACTAAATGGGTTTAGGAATCAATAAGAGGAAGACAAGTCCTCACTCAGGATGATTAGACACATTCATCACAGAGCACAGGACAGAGTCTAAAACACAGGCAGGACAGAGTCTAAAACACAGGCAGGACAGAGACTAAAACACAGGCAGGACAGAGACTAAAACACAGGCAGGACAGAGGCTAAAACACAGGCAGGACAGAGACTAAAACACAGGCAGGACAGAGACTAAAACACAGGCAGGACAGAGTCTAAAACACAGGCAGGACAGAGTCTAAAACACAGGCAGGACAGAGTCTAAAACACAGGCAGGACAAAGGCTAAAACACAGGCAGGACAGAGACTAAAACACAAGCAGGACAGAGACTAAAACACAGGCAGGACAGAGTCTAAAACATAGGCAAGACAGAGACTAAAACACAGGCAGGACAAAGACTAAAACACAGGCAGGACAGAGTCTAAAACACAGGCAGGACAGGGTCTAAAACACAGGTAGGACAGAGACTAAAACACTGGCAGAACAGAGACTAAAACACAGGCAGCACAGAGGCTAAAACACAGACAGGACAGAGGCTAAAACACAGGTAGGACAGGGGCTAAAACACAGGCAGGACAGAGACTAAACACAGCCAGGACAGGGTCTAAAACACAGGCAGAGGCCAGGCTAAAACACAGGCAGGACAGAGGATAAAACACAGGCAGGACAGGGGCTAAAACACAGGCAGGACAGAGACTAAAACACAGGCAGGACAGAGGCTAAAACACAGGCAGGACAGAGGCTAAAACACAGGCAGAGGCTAAAACACAGGCAGGATAGAGGCTAAAACACAGGCAAAGGTCAGGCTAAAACACAGGCAGGACAGGGCTAAAATACAGGCAGGACAGGGTCTAAAACACAGGCAGGACAGAGGCTAAAACACAGGCAGAATAGAGACTAAAGCACAGGCATGACAGGGGATAAAACACAGGCAGGAAAGAGTCTAAAACACAGGGAGGACAGAGGCTAAAACACAGGCAGGACAGAGACTAAAACACAGGCAGGACAGAGGCTAAAATACAGGCAAGACAGGGTCTAAAACACAGGCAGGACAGAGGCTAAAACACAGGCAGAATAGAGACTAAAGCACAGGCAGGACAGGGGCTAATACACAGGCAGGAAAGAGTCTAAAACACAGGGAGGACAGAGTCTAAAACACAGGCAGGACAGAGTCTAAAACACAGGCAGGACAGAGTCTACAACACAGGCAGGACAGAGTTTAAAACACAGGCAGGACAGAGTCTAAAACACAGGCAGGACAGAGTTTAAAACACAGGCAGGACAGAGGCTAAAATACAGGCAGGACAGGGTCTAAAACACAGGCAGGACAGAGGCTAAAACACAGGCAGAATAGAGACTAAAGCACAGGCAGGACAGGGGCTAATACACAGGCAGGAAAGAGTCTAAAACACAGGGAGGACAGAGGCCAAAACACAGGGAGGACAGAGGCTAATACACAGGCAGGACAGAGGCTAAAACACAGGCAGGACAGAGTCTAAAACACAGACAGGCCGTCATTGTAAATAAGAATTTGTTCTTAGCTGACTTGCCTAGTTAAATAAAGGTTAAAGAAATAAAATAAATACAATTAAATTAAAATGAAATGAAAATGTAAAATTAAAGACAGGCAGATCCCAGGGAGGGATCACTGGAAACCAGCTACAGATGAAGACAGGATCCCACAGACTCATTGGTTTGGAAGACAGTTCTGCTTTAACTGTCTATGTACATTCAGTATAGAAAAGTGTTGGTAGTAAGTGCAATGTGGAGTTTTGGGCGGTCGTACATACAATGACTTGACGCTTCTGAGTGAGGTCCTCTCTGTTACACTGAGTGTGAACTATGTGTGGCAACACAGAGAGAGAGAACGTGAGGAGAAAAGGATGATGGGATGGGGAGAGTAAAGAGAGTAGCAGTTAAAAGGGAGATAAAGGTGTGATATTGGGGATGGGGGGTTCAAACGGAGCTCGATCCCCCACGAGAAATGATCTCAATCCCAGCAATTATGTTGGACATCATCCAGGGAGGGGCAGAGACAGAGGGACTAACTAACCCAAGATGCACTGCTCTGGGCTCGACTGTCCCACTCCCAGGACTGGCCCGGAGGATCACACACATCCTCTCCCTTCTTCCCGTGTCCTTGACACCAGACCTGCAGAATTCAAGTGGATGGAAAACCACCGTTCCCATTCCCAGTATCCACTGCTTTTCACACATAATATATAATACATTCATTTTGCAAGAGTGACTGCAATACATGGCGCGACGTGTGGAAGATTCTGGAATATCTACTGAATATACAGCACAGTACTCACTCCACATAGAGAATAGTGTGGAGGGCATGTATTCTGATCTGGAGAGAATGACAGGAGGGAAACGGGACGATGGAACAGCTGAAGAGAAATAAAACACTCACGTCAAGGTCACTGGCAGGCTGGTGTGAGGGTCATAACTTAACATGACGTTTAGAAACGGACATTCAACTGGAAACTCAATTGGTGATCTAACTGTTAGCCACAGTGGCCGTTTCCTGTTAAGAAAATAAGAGCGTTTAGAAATGGACGCTGTGTTTTGCCCTTCCCTCTAAATCTCCTTATCGCTCTTGAGAGGCAGAGAGAAAGGAGAGAGAGAAGGGGTGGGTAGAAAAAGAGCGCAAGACAGAGAGAGAAAGAGAGAGAGAAAGGGAGAGAGATGAAGAGAAAGACAGGTAACATTACATTGGGAGGAGAGAGAAGGGAGACGGAAGGAGAATGGGGAAGTTAGGGAGGAGGAGTGGGAGGAAGGAGGACAAACAGAACAGAAGTCATTGGTCATCTTTTGTTTCTGTTGAAGAAAAAAGGAAACCCAGTCAACCTCCCCATCCTGAACCACAGAAGAGAGAGAGGGGGGAGAGAGAGAGAGAAAGAGAGGACAGGGAGAGGAGCAATAAACAGAGAGGCGACAGAAAGAGAGAGAGAGCGGCGTAGAAAGAAAGACAGAGAGACATACTGGCTGGAGAGAGAGTGAGCGGGAGCATCCGTGGAGACCTGTGCTCTCCTTCACAGCAGTAACCATGAAAGGCATTGAGCAACGTGGCGTCCCCTGAGGGTGTGGTGGGAAATGAAGCGCTCTACAGGCCAGCATCCAGCGGGGTCACACTTCAACCATCAACGCCAAGCAGCCAGCCTATCAGTAGCAGGCCTGCAGCAGACAGCAGGCACCAGCAAGCACACATAGACAGCACACATGGTGGGATGCGTCACAAATGGCATCCTATATGGGGTCTGGTCAAAAGTAGTGCACTAAATAGGACGAGGGTTCCATTTGGGAAGCATTCCAGAGTAAGACAATGGAGCGTAGTAGCAGGGCTGAATGAACTGAGTGGAACCTCTGTGGACAGTGCATCTCTCCACTAAGACGGCAACATGGGCTGCATCCCAAACGGCACCCTATTCCCTACACTACTTTTGAGTCCGTAGTCCATATATGGGTGGGAATGGTCAGAATCAGTCTCTGTTAAAGAAAGGGTAGTCGTTTCTGTTGATGCAGTTCAAGATTTCAAAGCTTTGGTCTCTATAGTATATAAACCCACGTTGCCAGCTAGTGTTTTATATCCCATTCCAACATGGCGGGTATGGAGAGACAGTCTCCACAGATGACCTGACCAATGGCACACGATGAGAGGTGGCGGTGGCTCCTCCCTCCGCTGTTGCCTGGCTGTGGCGCGTGGTTGCCATGGGAGCCGTTTATGTAAGCCGTGTCTAATCCTTTTAACTAGACTGCGATTGCCGAGCAGTGAGCGTGCTTGGCAGCGCTACAGAGCTGAGAAAACTCTGGAACGGACCGATAGAGGCTGCGTCCCGATGCGCCGGCTGCATCGCAATAGTCTAACCCTTCCTCTCATCTCCTCGTCTCCTTTCATTCATCTGCACTGATCCCAGAGAACTGGACGGCTGGGAGCAAATTCCCTCCACATTGTGTTGACCTATCCTGTGTTTTCAGATCAGGAGAGATGAAAGAGAAGAGACAGGGAGAGGAAGCCAGGTTAGAGCATGGGGATGCACTCACCCACTGACATTGATAAAGTCAGTCCAATGGCGGCATGGATCCTGTCTCAACAACAACACAATGACAATTAGCTACGAATGATCAAATTGGCTCTTGTCAATCAGTGGCGGTGATGTCATTACCTCAAGGTTGAATGTTTCTGGATTTTAAAAAGTAATAATACAATTTAAAACACTGCCAAGATTAGAAAAAATACACCCAGAAAATAACTCATGGTGAGATGACATAATGATTGTTCCATAATAGGAACATTATTTTGCACTTTATTCCACTATTGTCTAAGGGAGAGGAACAACCAGGGAGAGGTATAAGCCTAATTATCCAGATTAAAAAGCAGAACGAGTATGACAGAGTCAAACAAAAGAGGATTATGTGGAGACAGAG
>NW_024058186.1:90000-104922 GCF_016432855.1 Salvelinus namaycush
AGACAGGAGAGAAACAACCCAGACGGGAGGCAGAGAAAGACAGGAGAGGAACAAACAAGACAGGAGGCAGAGAAAGACAGGAGAGTAACAATCCAGACAGGAGGCAGAGAAAGACAAGAGAGAAACAACCCAGACGGGAGGCAGAGAAAGACAGGAGAGAAACAACCCAGACGGGAGGCAGAGAAAGACAGGAGAGGAACAAACAAGACAGGAGGCAGAGAAAGACAGGAGAATAACAATCCAGACAGGAGGCAGAGAAAGACAAGAGAGAAACAACCCAGACGGGAGGCAGAGAAAGACAGGAGAGAAACAACCCAGACGGGAGGCAGAGAAAGACAGGAGAGAAACAACCAAGACGGGAGGCAGAGAAAGACAGGAGAGAAACAACCCAGACAGGAGGCAGAGAAAGACAGGAGAGTAACAATCCAGACGGGAGGCAGAGAAAGACAAGAGAGAAACAACCCAGACGGGAGGCAGAGAAAGACAGGAGATGAACAACCCAGACAAGAGGCAGAGAAAGACAAGAGAGAAACAATCCAGACAGGAGGCAGAGAAAGACAGGAGAGGAACAACCCAGACAGGAGGCAGAGAAAGACAGGAGGCAGAGAAAGACAGGAGAGAAACAACCCAGACAGGAGGCAGAGAAACACAGGAGAGTAACAATCCAGATGGGAGGCAGAGAAAGACAAGAGAGAAACAACCCAGACAGGAGGCAGAGAAAGACAGGAGAGGAACAATCCAGACAGGAGGCAGAGAAAGACAAGAGAGAAACAACCCAGACAGGAGGCAGAGAAAGACAGGAGAGGAACAAACAAGACAGGAGGCAGAGAAAGACAGGAGAGAAACAACCCAGACAGGAGGCAGAGAAAGACAAGAGAGAAACAATCCAGACAAGAGGCAGAGAAAGACAGGAGAGGAACAACCCAGACAGGAGGCAGAGAAAGACAGGAGAGGAACAATCCAGACAGGAGGCAGAGAAAGACAGGAGAGGAACAACCCAGACGGGAGGCAGAGAAAGACAGGAGAGAAACAACCCAGACAGGAGGCAGAGAAAGACAGGAGAGGAACAAACCAGACAGGAGGCAGAGAAAGACAGGAGAGTAACAATCCAGACAGGAGGCAGAGAAAGACAAGAGAGAAACAACACAGACGGGAGGCAGAGAAAGACAGGAGAGAAACAACCCAGACAGGAGGCAGAGAAAGACAGGAGAGGAACAAACAAGACAGGAGGCAGAGAAAGACAGGAGAGGAACAACCCAGACAGGAGGCAGAGAAAGACAGGAGAGAAACAACCCAGACAGGAGGCAGAGAAAGACAGGAGAGAAACAAACAAGACAGGAGGCAGAGAAAGACAGGAGAGAAACAACCCAGACGGGAGGCAGAGAAAGACAGGAGAGAAACAATCCAGACAGGAGGCAGAGAAAGACAGGAGAGAAACAACCCAGACAGGAGGCAGAGAAAGACAGGAGAGAAACAACCCAGACGGGAGGCAGAGAAAGACAGGGGAGAAACAACCCAGACAGGAGGCAGAGGAAGACAGGAGAGGAACAAACAAGACAGGAGGCAGAGAAAGACAGGAGAGAAACAACCCAGACAGGAGGCAGAGAAAGACAGGAGAGGAACAAACAAGACAGGAGGCAGAGAAAGACAGGAGAGAAACAACCCAGACAGGAGGCAGAGAAAGACAGGAGAGGAACAAACAAGACAGGAGGCAGAGAAAGACAGGAGAGGAACAACCCAGACAGGAGGCAGAGAAAGACAGGAGAGGAACAACCCAGACAGGAGGCAGAGAAAGACAGGAGAGGAACAACCCAGACGGGAGGCAGAGAAAGACAGGAGAGAAACAACCCAGACAGGAGGCAGAGAAAGACAGGAGAGAAACAACCCAGACGGGAGGCAGAGAAAGACAGGAGAGAAACAACCCAGACAGGAGGCAGAGAAAGACAGGAGAGGAACAACCCAGACAGGAGGCAGAGAAAGACAGGAGAGAAACAACCCAGACGGGAGGCAGAGAAAGACAGGAGAGGAACAACCCAGACAGGAGGCAGAGAAAGACAGGAGAGGAACAACCCAGACGGGAGGCAGAGAAAGACAGGAGAGAAACAAACAAGACAGGAGGCAGAGAAAGACAGGAGAGGAACAAACAAGACAGGAGGCAGAGAAAGACAGGAGAGAAACAAACAAGACAGGAGGCAGAGAAAGACAGGAGAGGAACAAACAAGACAGGAGGCAGAGAAAGACAGGAGAGAAACAACCCAGACAGGAGGCAGAGAAAGACAGGAGAGAAACAACCCAGACGGGAGGCAGAGAAAGACAGGAGAGAAACAATCCAGACGGGAGGCAGAGAAAGACAGGAGAGAAACAACCCAGACGGGAGGCAGAGAAAGACAGGAGAGAAACAATCCAGACGGGAGGCAGAGAAAGACAGGAGAGAAACAACCCAGACGGGAGGCAGAGAAAGACAGGAGAGAAACAATCCAGACGGGAGGCAGAGAAAGACAGGAGAGAAACAAACAAGACAGGAGGCAGAGAAAGACAGGAGAGGAACAAACAAGACAGGAGGCAGAGAAAGACAGGAGAGAAACAAACAAGACAGGAGGCAGAGAAAGACAGGAGAGGAACAAACAAGACAGGAGGCAGAGAAAGACAGGAGAGAAACAACCCAGACGGGAGGCAGAGAAAGACAGGAGAGAAACAACCCAGACGGGAGGCAGAGAAAGACAGGAGAGAAACAATCCAGACGGGAGGCAGAGAAAGACAGGAGAGAAACAACCCAGACGGGAGGCAGAGAAAGACAGGAGAGAAACAATCCAGACGGGAGGCAGAGAAAGACAGGAGAGAAACAACCCAGACGGGAGGCAGAGAAAGACAGGAGAGAAACAATCCAGACGGGAGGCAGAGAAAGACAGGAGAGAAACAACCCAGACGGGAGGCAGAGAAAGACAAGAGAGAAACAACCCAGACAAGAGGCAGAAACCTGCTTTCTGATGCATAAATCATATTATTATAGCGTAATATATATGTTACACGGGATGTGTTATAAGGATATTGAACTGGTCCCCAACTGAAATGTAACAGAGGTTGCTTCTGGAGAGATATGCTAGCTACATGACTGGAGCGGAGGCAGACTTACAGCACAAAATGGATTTGGAAGGAGTATAAAGTGTACACACCATAGAATGACATGTTCTAATTGAGTATGATCTCTGTGGCTACACACACTGTCCCTGAACTGCCCCGGCCTTTACATCCAACACAAAGCACAGTTCTGATGAAATCACATCAAAACAGGACTTGCGTGATGCCGATGTGTCAAAAACAACGACAACGAGTTGTTAGCTAATTGGCATTTTTACAGTTCTTGTCTTTTTAATTGTCCCTGATAAAAACAGAAACAGTCGCAGGATACTTACCAGCCAGACTAGCATAGCAGGGGGTGCAGCACAGGCTGATCCAATAGCTCTCATCCAGCCCAGATAGTCCAAACACACAGCATTGCCTTTATTAGATCACTGTCCTTTCCTCAGTTCTGTCCAGTAGACAACAACTCAGAAATGAAGGCTTGCTCTTGACAAAATCCTCCGGACAGCAAGGTTAGGGGAAAGGAAAACACACCACTGAACGCTTCATCTATAGCCAGAAGCAACAAGCTTGAGGGTCATGTCATAATATGTCAAGAGAACATGCTGGAAGCCTGGTGTGGAGTGTCTGATGATGTGTCCATGTATGTTGTTCTTTCCTCTCGCCTTCCTTGTTGTTCCTGTGAAAAAAAGGTTAAGGTTCATTTGGCACCTCTGGGAAGGCCTCCTTACTTCCCTGTTGATCATTGATGAGGCGTTCAGGCCTCCCCGGCTTGGCCCAGCCTTTGCCCCTGCTCCTGTCTCAGCCCCTTCCCCAGCTCCTGCCTCAGCCCTATCCCCAGCCCCATCCCTAGCCCCAGCCACTGCCCTAGCCCCGGCCCCAGCCCCTTCCCTAGCCCCTGCCCCTGCCCTAGCACCAGCCTCAGCCCCTTCCCCTTCCCTAGCCTCAGCCTCAGCCACTGCCATAGCCCCGGTCCTAGCCCCAGCCCCTGCCCTAGCTCCAGCCCCTGCCCTATCACCAGCCTCAGGCCCTGCCACAGCCCCTTCCCAAGCCCCAGCCACTTCCCTAGCCCCTGTCGGTGCCCAGGCCCTAGCCCCGGCCCTAGCCCCAGTTACTGCCCTAGCCCCAGCACTAGCCCCGGCCACTGCCCTAACCCCAGCCCTAGCCCTTGCCCTAGGCCCTGCAACGGCCCTAGCCCCGGCCCTAGCCCCGGCCCCTGCCCTAGCCCCAGCCTCAGCTCAGTCGTCCCCTCTCCATGCCAGGAGCCAGGGGCGTGGTACAGGGCCCAGGCCAGACACCAGCTCATTAGACATGACAGAAACCAGCAGGGCTAGTTTGCCATTCCGTGCCAGATCATCATCAGAAACAGTGGGGCAGCGATCACGCTAAAGAGTCAACATGGCCGCCCGCTGCCGACAATGTCTCGCCCGGATCCCCAGGGAGAAACAGGAATCTGATGTGAGAGCCAATCTTTGAGTAACCACAGACAACCTGAGATGTTCAAGGTACTCATGTACATTATGTGACTTCTATAAGGGACTAAAACAGGGTTCTTCCACCTTTTCTTGTCCAGAGACCGCCTCCCAGGCAAACCGGTAACCCAGGGACCCTCATCATATGTTAGCAAAACAAACATGTTTCATGTGTTGTCTTATCATCAGCTGAATGATAATAGCAGGGAGAAGTTATCAACATTTTAAAATGAATAGATTTGGTTGATAGTTTTTCATTACTTTGACCTCCCCACATTATAATTGGAAGAGGGATTGTAAACTCTAACATAGCCTATTAGCTAGAAAGGTGACTCCAAACACATTTTCACTAAGAGCATCTGTTTAGCTGGTTAAACAAAGGTTAGCCATGTGTTGGCAAAAATGTATGTCCAAGTCAAGAGAGCTTACCAGCAGCCAGCGGCACTTGCCGCACTGGTAGCCTATTGACTGGTAGCTTATTGACTGGTAGCTTATTGACTGGTAACTTATTGACTGGTAACTTATTGACTGGTAGCCTATTGACTGGTAGCCTATTGACTGGTAGCTTATTGACTGGTAGCTTATTGACTGGTAGCTTATTGACTGGTAGTTTATTGACTGGTAGTTTATTGACTGGTAGCCTATTGACTGGTAGCCTATTGACTGGTAGCTTATTGACTGGTAACTTATTGACTGGTAGCGTATTGACTGGTAGCTTATTGACTGGTAGTTTATTGACTGGTAGCTTATTGACTGGTAGTTTATTGACTGGTAGCCTATTGCCTGGAAACTTATTGACTGGTAGCTTATTGACTGGTAGCTTATTGACTGGTAGTTTATTGACTGGTAGCTTATTGACTGGTAGCTTATTGACTGGTAGCTTATTGACGGGTAGCCTATTGACTGGTAGCTTATTGACTGGTAGCCTATTGACTGGTAGCCTAAGTCTGATACTCCAGTGTGTGTAATTGGCTCCAATTAGTAATAATTTGCTCAATATTAGGAGTTAGAAACAAAGTTTAAATCATTCAAATGAAGATACTATCCTCTTTTCAACTGTAATTCAAACTCTGTTTATTCTGTTGTTACCAGCGACATTCATAAGAAAAAAAAATTATACATATATTTTCACCGACCCCCTGCAGTACCTCCGCAGAGCCTTAGGGGGCCGTGGACCCCTGGTTGAATACCCCTGGACTAAAGGAATGCAGGTAGTCATGAATTCCCCTCATGTGACCGATAGATATTCTAGACTGTAACCAATGCCAAATCTGTCTCATAGACGTTATAAAACTGGCATCAGTGGCATGTGGAGTCAGATCACAGGGCTGTTTCTATGCCTTTGGGCAGAGTCAACTAAAAGCTATCTATGTGTATTGGCTTCAGTATGTATTTACTGCTCTTGGCCAGAGTCACGTTAGCTTCAGAACTAATCTTTAGTGTTTTATGGTCTATCTTATCTGATGTCACTGTTGCTAGGGGGAAAAACAAACATTGGTGGATTGATATGGCTTCTAAATATGGAACTGCTTGATCAGTTATTAATCCATTTGCATCCATACTCAGTGAGCAGCTCAAGCAACTGAGATTCCAACCTGCAACCTTTTTGGTTCTGAAGCAAGCATGATATCCAAAAGAGAGGAGAGGATAAACTCAAGAGGACTGTATGACATGTAGTGTAGTGACAATCATGTCAGACTATTATGTTGAGGATTTCCTACCAGGCAGTATAGCTGTTTGGCTGTGGAGCGTGCTGCTATTGAGGAAACACAGTGTCGCATCTCCCCTTTCACACACACATCCTCCCACCACACACACAACCCTACCCTACACACTAGAGGTCGACCGATTAATCGGAATGGCCGATTAATTAGGGCCGATTTCAAGTTCTCATAAAAATCGGAAATCGTTATTTTTGGACACCGATTTGACCAGTATTTTATTTTTATTTTTTTACACCTTTATTTAACTTGGCAAGTCAGTTAAGAACACATTCTTATTTTCGATGACGGCCTAGGAACGGTGGGTTAACTGCCTTGTTCAGGGGCAGAACAACAGATTTTTATCTTGTCAGCTCTGGGATTCGTTTTTGCAACCTTCCGGTTACTAGCCCAACGCTCTAACCACCTGCCTTACATTGCACACCATGAGGAGCCTGCGTGGCAGGCTGACTACCTGTTACGCGAGGGCAGCAAGAAGCCAAGGTAAGTTGCTAGCTAGCATTAAACTTATAAAAAACAATCAATCTTCACATAATCACTAGTTAACTACACATGGTTGATGATATTACTAGTTTATCTAGCATGTCCTGCGTTGCATATAATCGATGCGGTGCCTGTTAATTTCTCATCGAATCACAGCCTACTTCGCCAAACGGGTGATGATTTAGCACTGTCGTTGCACCAAACCTAACCATAAATATCAATGCCTTTCTTTAAAACCAATACACAAGTATATATTTCTAAACCTGCATATTTAGTTAATATTGCCTGCTAACATGAATTTCTTATAATTAGGGAAATTGTGTCACTTCTCTTGCGTTCCGTGCAAGCAGTCAGGGTATATGCAGCAGTTTGGGCCGCCTGGCTCGTTGCGAACTGTGTGAATTCCATTTATTCCTAACAAAGACCGTAATTAATTTGCCAGAATTGTACATAATTATGACATAACATTGAAGGTTGTACAATGTAACAGCAATATTTAGACTGAGGGATGCCATCCGTTAGATAAAATAAGGAACGGTTCCGTATTTCACTGAAAGAATAAACCTTTTTTTCCGAAATGATAGTTTCCGGATTCGACCATATTAATGACCAAAGGCTCGTATTTCTGTGTGTTATTATGTTATAATTAAGTCTATGATTTGATATTTGATAGAGCAGTCTGACTGAGCGATGGTAGACAGCAGCAGGCTCGTAAGCATTCATTCAAACAGCACTTTTGTGTGTTTGCCAGCAGCTCTTCACAATGCTTCAAGCATTGAGCTGTTTATGACTTCAAGCCTATCAACTCCCGAGATTAGGCTGGTGTAACCGATGTGAAATGGCTAGTTAGTTAGCGGGGTGCGCGCTAATAGCGTTTCAATCGGTGACGTCACTCGCTCTGAGACTTGGAGTAGTTGTTCCCCGCGGCTTTTGTGGAGCGATGGGTAACGATGCTTTGAGGGTGGCTGTTGTCGATGTGTTCCTGGTTCGAGCCCAGGTAGGGGCGAGGAGAGGGACGGAAGCTATACTGTTACACTGGCAATACTAAAGTGTCTATAAGAACATCCAATAGTCAAAGGTATATTAAATACAAATGGTATATAGAGAAATAGTCCGATAATTCCTATAATAACTACAACCTAAAGCTTCTTACCTGGGAATATTGAGACTCATGTTAAAAGGAACCACCAGCTTTCATATGTTCTCATGTTCTGAGCAAGGAACTTAAACGTTAGCTTTCTTACATGGTACATATTGCACTTTTACTTTCTTCTCCAACACTTTGTTTTTGCATTATTTAAACCAAATTGAACATGTTTCATTATTTATTTGAGGATAAATTGATTTTATTGAGGTATTATATTAAGTTAAAATAAGTGTTCATTCAGTATTGTTGTAATTGTCATTATTACAAATAAATCAATAAAAATCGTCCGATTAATCGGTATCGGCTTTTTTGGTCCTCCAATAATCGGTATCGGTATCGGCGTTGGAAAATCATAATTGGTCGACCTCTACTACACACACACAACCCTACCCTACACACATACACACATCCCTACCCTATACACACACAGTCTTGCCCTACACACACATCCTCCCACCACACACACAACCCTACCCTACACAAACACAACCCTACCCTACACACACACAACCCTACCCCACACAAACACAACCCTACCCTACACACATACACACATCCCTACCCTATACACACACAGTCTTGCCCTACACACACATCCTCCCACCACACACACAACCCTACCCTACACACACACAACCCTACCCTACACACACACAACCCTACCCTACACACATACGCACATCCCTACCCTACACACACACAGTCTTGCTCTACACACACATCCTCCCACCACACACACAACCCTACCCTACACAAACACAACCCTACCCTACACACACACACACACACACAACCCTACCATACACACACACAACCATACCCTACACACACACATCCTCCAACCACACACACAACCCTACCCTACACACACACACAACCCTACCCTGCACACAACCCTACACTACACACACACAACCCTACCCTACACACACACAACCCTACCCTTCACACACACAACCCTACCCTTCACACACACAACCCTACCCTACACACACACAACCCTACCCTTCACACACACAACCCTACCCTACACACACAACCCTACCCTACACACACACAACCCTACCCTACACACACACAACCCTACCCTTCACACACACAACCCTACCCTACACACACACAAACCTACCCTTCACACACACAACCCTACCCTACACACAACCCTACCCTACACACACACAACCCTACTCTTCACACACAACCCTACCCTACACACACACAACCCTACCCTTCACACACACAACCCTACCTTTCACACACACAACCCTACCCTTCACACACACACACACACACACAACCCTACCCTACACACACACATCCTCCCACCACACACATAACCCTACCCTACACACACACAACCCTACCCTACACACACACACAACCCTACCCTTCACACACACACACAACCCTACCCTTCACACACACAACCCTACCCTACACACACACAACCCTACCCTTCACACACACACACAACCCTACCCTTCACACACACAACCCTACCCTACACACACACAACCCTACCCTTCACACACACACACACACACACACACACACACACACACACACACACACACACACACACACACACACACACACACACACAAACACAACCCTACCCTACACAAACACATCCTCCCACCACACACAACCCTACCCTACACACACACACAACTCTACCCTACTCACACACACACAACCCTACCCTTCACACACACAACCTTACCCTACACACACAACCCTACCCTACACAACCCTACCCTACCCTACACACAACCTTACCCTACACACACAGCCCTACCCTACACACAACCCTATCCTACACAACCCTACCCTACCCTACACACACACAACCCTACCCTTCACACACACACACAACCCTACCCTACACACACACAACCCTACCCTTCACACACACAACCCTACCCTACACACAACCCTACCCTTCACACACACACACAACCCTACCCTTCACACACACAACCCTACCCTTCACACACACAACCCTACCCTTCACACACACAACCCTACCCTTCACACACACAACCCTACCCTTCACATACACACACAACTCTACCCTTCACACACACAACCCTACCCTACACACACACAACCCTACCCTTCACACACACACACAACCCTACCCTTCACACACACACACACAACCCTACCCTTCACACACACAACCCTACCCTTCACACACACAACCCTACCCTTCACATACACACACAACTCTACCCTTCACACACACAACCCTACCCTTCACACACACAACCCTACCCTACACACACACAACCCTACCCTTCACACACACAACCCTACCCTACACACAACCCTACCCTACACACACACAACCCTACTCTTCACACACACAACCTTACCCTACACACACAACCCTAACCTACACACACACAACCTTACCCTACACACACAACCCTAACCTACACACAACCCTACCCTACACAACCCTACCCTACCCTACACACACACAACCCTACCCTTCACACACACACACAACCCTACCCTACACACACACAACCCTACCCTTCACACACACACACACACACACACAACCCTACACTACACACACACATCCTCCCACCACACACACAACCCTACCCTACACACACAACTCTACCCTACACACACACACACAACCCTACCCTACACACACACATCCTCCCACCACACACACAACCCTACCCTTCACACACACACACACACATAACCCTACCCTTCACACACAACCCTACCCTTCACACACACAACCCTACCCTACACACACATAACCCTACCCTTCACACACACACACACACACACAACCCTACCCTACACACACACATCCTCCCACCACACACACAACCCTACCCTTCACACACACACACACACACACACACACACACACAACCCTACCCTACACACACACAACCTTACCCTACACACACAACCCTAACCTACACACAACTCTACCCTTCACACACACACACAAACCTACCCTACACACACAACCCTACCCTACAAAAACACAACCCTACCTACACATAACCCTACTCTACACATACATAACCCTACCCTACACACAACCCTACCCTACACACACACAACCCAACCCTACACATCCCCCCTCACCACACAACGCCTCCCCTCACCATACCACACACCCCCTCACCACACACCCCCTCCTGTCACCACCCATACCCTCACTACACACACAAACACCTGCACACATAACCCTCCCTGCCACACACACAAACACACAACCCCACACACACACACATAAACACACAACCTCACACACACACACACACACACACACATAAACACACAACCTCACACACACACACACACACACACACACACACACACACACACACACACACACACACACACACACACACACACACACACACACACACACAACATACACACACACACACACACACACACACACACACACACACACACACACACACACACACACACACCCCTTGGCGTTGTGAGCTGTTAACAGTGGTACAGTGGTTCTGTAGCGGTCACCTCTAACGTCCAGCCATGTTTCTTCTTTTCCTCTGGTCAGAGCTGTGTGATCCTGGAACACTTGGCTGTATGTATCAAACAGAACACAACACCAAACACACACACAGAACAGACTGATGTCACAGCACAGCATCATTACAGGGACAAGCACACAGGGAGGGACAAGCTATAACAAGCAGTTGTTACAGAGGTTGGACTATTATGATATTACCGAGGGGAGGAGGAAAGGGGACAGAGCGGGCAAGCCAGTGTGTGTGTATGTGTGTGAGAGAGGTAGCAGACAAGCATGTATAGGGCAGGTAATTGCACCAGGGTTGATAATGGCTGACTGTGGATGTGACCCCACTCTCAGAGGTTGTCTCAACCCACCCTCAGAGGGAGTCTCACCCCACTCTATGAAGTTGTCTCACCCCACTCTCCGAGGGTGTCTCACCCCACTCACAGAGGGTGTCTCACCCCACTCACAGAGGGAGTCTCACCCCACTCACAGAGGGAGTCTCAACCCACTCACAGAGGGTGTCTCACCCCACTCTCAGAGGTTGTCTCAACCCACTCACAGAGGGTGTCTCACCCCACTCACAGAGGGTGTCTCACCCCACTCTCAGAGGTTGTCTCAACCCACCCTCAGAGGGAGTCTCAACCCACTCACAGAGGGTGTCTCACCCCACTCACAGAGGGAGTCTCAACCCACTCACAGAGGGTGTCTCACCCCACTCTCAGAGGTTGTCTCAACCCACTCACAGAGGGAGTCTCACCCCACTCACAGAGGGAGTCTCAACCCACTCACAGAGGGAGTCTCACCCCACTCTCAGAGGTTGTCTCACCCCACTCACAGAGGGAGTCTCACCCCACTCTCAGAGGGTGTCTCACCCCACTCACAGAGGGAGTCTCAACCCACTCTCAGAGGTTGTCTCACCCCACTCACAGAGGGAGTCTCACCCCACTCACAGAGGGTGTCTCACCCCACTCTCAGAGGTTGTCTCAACCCACCCTCAGAGGGTGTCTCACCCCACTCACAGAAGGAGTCTCACCCCACTCACAGAGGGTGTCTCACCCCACTCACAGAGGGTGTCTCACCCCACTCACAGAGGGAGTCTCACCCCACCCTCAGAGGGAGTCTCACCCCACTCACAGAGGGTGTCTCACCCCACTCACAGAGGGTGTCTCACCCCACTCACAGAGGGAGTCTCACCCCACTCACAGAGGGTGTCTCACCCCACTCTCAGAGGTTGTCTCAACCCACCCTCAGAGGGAGTCTCACCCCACTCACAGAGGGTGTCTCACCCCACTCACAGAGGGAGTCTCAACCCACTCTCCGAGGGTGTCTCACCCCACTCTACCAGGGTGTCTCACCCCACTCTCCCAGGATGTCTCACCCCACTCTCCTAGGGTGTCTCACCCAACTCTCCCAGGGTGTCTCACCCCACTCTCCCAGGGTGTCTCACCCCACTCTCCGAGGTTGTCTCAACCCACTCTCCGAGGGTGTCTCACCCCACTCTCCGAGGGTGTCTCACCCCTCTCTCCGAGGGTGTCTCATCCCACTCTCCGAGGGTGTCTCATCCCACTCTAAGAGGGTGTCTCAACCTACCGTCAGAGGGAGTCTCACCCCACTCTCCGAGGTTGCCTCACCCCACTCTCCGAGGGTGTCTCATCCCACTCTCCGAGGGTGTCTCACCCCACTCTTCGAGGGTGTCTCACCCCACTCTCCGAGGGTGTCTTACCCCACTTTCAGAGGGTGTCTCACCCCTCTCTCCGAGGGTGTCTCATCCCACTCTCCGAGGGTGTCTCAACCCACCGTCAGAGGGAGTCTCACCCCACTCTACCAGGGTGTCTCACCCCACTCTCCCAGGATGTCTCACCCCACTCTCCTAGGGTGTCTCACCCCACTCTCCCAGGGTGTCTCACCCCACTCTCCCAGGGTGTCTCACCCCACTCTCCGAGGGTGTCTCAACCCACTCTCCGAGGGTGTCTCATCCCACTCTCCCAGGGTGTCTCACCCCACTCTCCGAGGGTGTCTCATCCCACTCTCCGAGGGTGTCTCATCCCACTCTCCGAGGGTGTCTCACCCCACTCTCCGAGGGTGTCTCACCCCACTCTCCGAGGGTGTCTTACCCCACTTTCAGAGGGTGTCTCACCCCTCTCTCCGAGGGTGTCTCATCCCACTCTCCGAGGGTGTCTTACCCCACTTTCAGAGGGTGTCTCACCCCACTCTCAGAGGTTGTCTCACCCCACTCTCCGAGGGTGTCTCACCCCACTTTCAGAGGTTGTCTCACCCCACTCTCAGAGGTTGTCCCACCCCACTCTCCGAGGGTGTCTCACTCCTTTCTCAGAGGGCGTCTCACCCCACTCTCCGGGGGTGTCTCACCCCACTCTCCGAGGTTGTCTCACCCCACTCTCGGAGGTTATCTCACCCCACTCGCCGAGGGTGTCTCACCCAATAAACACGTGTTTATGTGTGAAACAGGACAAATATAAGAACCCATCAAGTCAGTGTGTCTGAGAGAGAGAGCAGGCAAGCCAGCGTGTCTGAGAGAGAGAGCAGGCAAGACAGTGTGTCTGAGAGACGGAGCAGGCAAGCCAGCGTGTCTGAGAGAGGGAGCAGGCAAGCCAGTGTGTCTGAGAGAGGGAGCAGGCAAGACAGTGTGTCTGAGAGAGAGAGCAGGCAAGTCAGTGTGTCTGAGAGAGAGAGCAGGCAAGTCAGTGTGTCTGAGAGAGGGAGCAGGCAAGCCAGTGTGTCTGAGAGAGGGAGCAGGCAAGACAGTGTGTCTGAGAGAGAGAGCAGGCAAGTCAGTGTGTCTGAGAGAGAGCAGGCAAGTCAGTGTGACGTTTCTAAAGGAAGTTCAATGAAGTTCAATCTAGTGCTTCTCTACGCGGCCAGATATTTATTCTGCGTGGCTTGTAACTATAAGTTCTCTCCTGAGAACTGAGTCATTCATCCTCCTATTGCATCCCATGACTTCCTGGCAGTGCTGAAAGGGAGAGTAGTGTTTGAGAGCTGAGTGCTTTGGCACGGTTGGACTTCACCTTGAGATGTCCCCCTGGGCGTGTTGTGTTTTGTAGACCACAAGGGGGTCTTTAACCTACATAGGTAGCATTAGTGGGCTAAACGTAAGTCACACTCTCAATAGCGCTCGCTGCTGGAGTACAGCCAAGTCAGCAGTGTTAGTTTGGGAGCTGAGACAAGGGAGCTGGAGGCTTGGACATAAGGGGACAGATAGATACGTCTCTGTAGTAAGTTGTTCTGACGCTCCTTCCCAATGATACTGGACTGATGAGATGTCCTGGACAGAACCATGTTTCTTTATAGAGGACTCTGGACAGTTGTCGTGGTGACCAAGAGAACAGGGAATGATTTATGATTCGTTCACTTGTTTATTTTCATGAGGGTTTGACTAGATCATGTAAGAATGCTAAAGAATAAAGAAAATAATATCTACGAATGCTTTATATTGAGCATCTTCTTTTTCAGATTTCCTGATTCTCA